>NW_027502438.1:0-18920 GCF_021521415.1 Bidens hawaiensis | reverse complement strand
AAAGACTCACACAAGCTCCAATCCTTGTTCTACTCGATGGTCACGAGGATTTGGTTGTTTGTACTGATATCTCGCATCGTGGATTAGGTTGTGTGTTGATGCAATGAGGAAAAGTGATAGCTTATGCGTCCAGACAGTTGAAAGTCCACGAGAGTACTTACCCGATGCATGACTTAGAGCTAGCAGCAGTAGTGCATGCTCTCAAGATATGGAGACATTCCCTATATGGTACTAAGTGTACTATTTATATAGATCATAAGAGTTTAAAGTACTTCTTCGAGCAGAAAGAGTTGAACATGAGACAGAGAAGATGGTTAGAGTTGATTAAGGACTATGACTGTGATATCAAATACCGTCCCGTTAAGGCTAATGTGGTCGCTGACGCGCTAAGCTGAAAAAATGAGGAAGTCATTGCAATGGTGAAGTAGTATAAGTTAATTGTTAAATCAGACTTCTTTGGAGAAATCGGCAAGGCGCAGTCTGAGGTGCTTGCAGATGAAGGGCTAATGGAGAAGGAAAGAATTGTTGGACAGCAAGACGAGCTGATGGAAAACACTCATGGTGTTAAGATTAGGTTTGACGTATGTGGATTCCACGCCATGGAAATCTCATAGGTCGAATCTTAGATAAAGCTAAAAAGTCGAGATACTCGATTCATCCGGGATCCACAAAGATGTATCGGGATCTTAAGAGAGACTACTGGCGGTGGCCGGGTATGAAGAATGATGTAGTGGATTACGTTAGTAAGTGCTTAACTTGTTTGCAAGTCAAGGCTGAACACCAGAAACCTTATGGGAAGATGCAGCCCTTAGAATACCATAATGGAAATGGGAACACATCACCATGGATTTCATAACTAAGCTATCGCATACAGCTAAGCATCATGATACCATTTGGGTGATAGTGGACCGTTTGACGAAAAGTTCTCGCTTTCTGCCTATACGAGAAGCCATCTCGTTAGAGGTATTGGCAAATGTGTTCATAAAGGAAGTTGTGGCTAAGCATTGAGTGCCATTATCGATCGTGTCCGATAGAGATACTCGTTTCACTTCAAGATTCTGGAAGAAGTTCCATGAGGCTATGGGAAAAAGACTTAACATCAATACAGCGTATCATCCTCAAACAGATGGACAGTCTGAAAGGACTATCCAAACCCATGAGGATATGCTATGTGCTTGTGTTTTAGACTATTGAGGAAGTTGGGATGATCATCTGCATCTTGCAGAATTCTCTTATAACAACAGCTACCATTCGAGTATTGGTATGCCACCATTGAGATGCTATACGATAGACATTGTAGAACTCTGGTATGTTGGGGAGAGATTGGTCAGAAAGTGATTGGAAGCCTGGAAGTTGTGCGGGAAACCTCGACAAGGTTCGATCAGATCAAGGCAAGAATGAAAGCTGCTCAAGATCGTCAAAAGTCGTATGCTAATAAGCGGCGACGACCAATTGAGTTTAGCATTGGTGACAATGTGATGCTCAAGTTATTGCCTTGGAAAGGAATTATTCGTTTTAGAAAGAGAGGAAAGTTGAGTTCAAGGTACATTGGACCATTTAAGATTGTAGATCTTGTGGGTGAAGTAGCTTACAAGCTAGATTTACCCAAGGAGCTAGAAGGAATTCATTCTACCTTCCCTGTTTCTCATTTGAGGAAATGTCTAGCTGATGACACGTCTCACGTGCCATTAGTAGACATCGTGGTTAATGAACAGTTAAATTACGTTGAACAGCCTGTAGAGATTGTTGAGCGCAAGGAAAAGCAAGTTTGTCATAATATTATTCCTTTGGTGAAAGTGATATGGAAGCGTCGTAAGGGATCAGATGCCACTTGGGAAGTTGAATATGAGATGTGCAAGTTTTAGCCAGGATTGTTTCAATAATAGTTAGTTTTCAGGGACGAAACCTCATAAAGGAGGGAAGACTTTAACATCCTGTTTCCTGTCTAGGTTAATAAGATAGAATTTAGACATAATTACAAAAATTGTCCTTTATGTTTACACCAAATTTCAGTGGTTGCCGTTTATCTTTAAAAGTAATATAATTTGTACTTTACGTTTTCAAATGTTACACCGTTTGTCCTTTTGGCCTAACCCAGTTAGTTTTTCTCATTAACTCAGGTCACATGCAATGCACATGAGGGCAAGTTCGTAATTACCTATTTATTATTAAAAAACATTTGATATTTAAATTAATAAAAAATATATTACATACACAGAGAAGATTCTCTCACTCTCTCTCTCTCTCTCCTCTCTCCTCTCTCTTCCTTTCACCCACCTCCAAACCACCACCACCCACCTCCAAACAACCACCTGGAAACAATCTCCGACAACCACCCTCTGACCACTACCAAGACAGCCCCTAAAGCACCATGGCCCAACCATCGGCCACTTCATGACCCATCTGGTGTATAAGTGACAACGGCCAAAATTCCGGCATCGAGTTCCAGCCAAAATCTTTGGCAAAGCTTTCGCAACCACCACCATCTTCGTCATCAACTTCCGTTTACCAATCGTTTCTCTAGATCTAAAATTCCAGCACCGAGTTCTCTACATCTAAAATCCGATTGAGAAGATGAGAAGATTGGTGGTCCGGTGAACGTCGTCAAACGAAGATTGGTGGTTTCCATCGACCTCCATAACTGCCTATCAACACCACCACCACACCTATCACCCTCACGCCTATCGACCTTCGGCACCACTCTGCAGCTATTCGCAACCCCACGGCTCCGGCACGTTAGGGATCGGAGCCTCGGATTAGTAAATCTCTAAACAAATCCCTAAATTCTAGGGTTTGTGGCGGCAGATTCGATGGTGGCTCTGGTCACATAAAAGAAAACTAAAAGAGATTTGAGGGTTCCATTTACTTCTGCTGCGAAGGACATGTCACGGTTCTAGTGGTGATATGGTTATGGTGGTGGTTGATGGTTTGCCACGGGATAAAGAGGGAGAGAGAGAGTTTCAAACAAAGAGAACCAAAAGAGTTGGTAGTGGTGTGGTGGCTCGCCGGAGATGGTTTGCAGGTAGGGTTGGTGGTTGTGGTGGCTCGCCAGAGAAGATGATGGTGGTGATGGGTTGGTGGTGGTGTATGAACAAAAGAGAGAGGTGTATTCTTTTATCTTTTTAAAAATATTTTTTTCTAATAACCGGGTAAAATGACCAATTTACCCTCATATGCAAGGCACATGACCAGACTTAACGATAAAAACTAACTAAGTTAGGGCTAAAGGACAAACGGTGTAACATTTGAAAACGTAAAGTACAAATTGTGTTACTTTTAAAGATAAAGGACAACCAATGAAATTTGGTGTAAACATAAAGGACAATTTCTGTAATTTTGTCTAGAATTTATTGATTTTTAGTTGGGCTTGTGTTGGGTTAAACGAATGTGGGTAATGGACTTAGGTTAATAAGGAAGGAAGGAAGGAAGACCATGGGCTTAAGCCCATGACCCATGATATATATACCTTAATTAACCATTAATCCATTCATTTCCACTCATTCCATACTCCATCCAAAACACACACTTAAGCTTTATCTCTTTTTCTCTCTTTCTTTAGCCGAAACCGAGAAAAGAATCGATCCCGGCCCGAGGTAATGATGTTATGATCTTATATGAATCCAAACCGGCTAGATCTAGTCGCGAAACAACGAGACGACACCTTCAACCTTTAAAGTCACAAGATCCGGATGGAATCGGGTATAAGCCGATCGAATGAAGAGCTTACGGGTCACCTGTAGGTTCCCCGGACGGATCACACGAGATATCGCGGTCTACTCAGGTGCGGAATCCCTGCGTAGATCGTTACGAGTGTAGAAAGCAAACCAAACAAACACACACGAACAAACCGAAACACGTTATATATTAATAACCGAACTCACGTGATATGAATCACTGATACAGACTCTCGTCAACTCGATCGACTCAAACGACTAACTTCAACAACCAACCCAAAACCAAGCCGTAAGTTGTATTATAAATACACGACAGCTTCGCCTGATATGTTCAGGCGAAGTTGTCTATAACTTCGCTTGTTCAACAAGTTCGCCTAGGCGAACTTGTTAACAACTTCGCTTAAACAAAAACATAAATAACATTACAGACTCGATTACAGACACTAGACTATGAACTACTGACATTCATGCACCAACAGACTCCCCCTTGGCAGTAGCTTCATATCTTGATCTTTAAGCTCTTGTCTTGTAATCCTGTATCTTCACGCATGCACTCCTTCTCTAACACAAACTGACACGACTCTTTGATACTTCCTCGCTTCATCCTTCCAAGCAGGAATATAAAAGATTTTCTTCTCATTAAGCACCTTCAGATCAGCTTGCGATAAGTTTACCAAATGCATCGGATCGTAAACTCTAAGGAGCTCTTGTTCATCCTCGTCTTCCATCACCGCCTCTGCTGTCTCACAATCCACGTACCACCACTTTAGGTCTTTAAGCACATCCTTGGGCATTAGCTTCATCGGTACTTCTTTCAGGCACCGGATCGGTTTATACTTCATTACCATCCAAGGTTTTCCATCTGTTCTTAGACCTCTATCCTTGTCCTCAACAAGTTTTCCCTTTTGAGGCTTCAACAGCTCAAACTTCTTCTCTTTTATACTCTCTCTCCAAACAATTTTCTCAATGACTCTAGCCATATTATCGTCACTTCGATTGATTAACCCCAATCTGGCTAAGTCTTTCACTTCACATTCCGGCAGTGTATTCAACGACCTTAACATTCTTTTAAAATACTGAACGCCGTCATACCGTTTGAGCACAAAGAGCTTCAACTGCTCATCATAGATCCAGCAAATAATCCCTTTCTTCGCTTCAGCATAGCCTTTGATATTATAATTCTTCTTGAACATGGTTGGAACAGCAGGCTTTTTAGTCTTAATAAACCAATGAGCATATCCATCTTTCCACCTAGGCTGCTCCTCCCACTCTGTCTCATCATTCTCCATCTCAGTACCAATATCGGCTTTCTCAACATCTGGGATCTCGTGTTCAACATTTTCTTCTACTATCTCACTCTCTTCAATCTCATCTTCAATCACAATTTGTGCGCCAATCTTCTCAATCTCCTCAATCGGCAGCACATCATCATCAAACATATCATCATCTTCTAGCATATCATCATTCAATTCTTTCAACGCATCTATCACATCATCATCATCATCATCAACCATCACCACCTCATCACCACCAACTGCACCTGCAGACTCCCCCTGAGCTGTGGAAGTCCCAAGAGCTTGAGTAGTTCTTGGCAACTCACCACCTGCACCTTTCGGTGCATTGGGATCTTCGTCTCTGTCATTTCTCTTCTTCGTCCTTAACTCGTCGCCTCTACAGCCTGTCTCCCCCTGAGATGCCAAGAACTCCTTCATAGCATCTATAATTCGCCCATGTTCAACCAGGAGGGACGACTGTAGTTGATTCTCTGCTACAAGGCGCTGAATAGCCTGGGTCTGGATAAAGTTTATCCTCGATTGCTCTGCCACGACCCGCTCAAGTGCAGCTATTCTCTCCGAGTCTGAGAGGGTTGCATCGAAATCAAACCTCATGTTAGATGTGTCTTGAGTATACTGAGGAGGGATCTCGAATGTAACCGGGACTTCAGAAGCAGTTGTGGACGTAACCGCAGGTGGTATCGTGACCGACAACCCTGCAGTTGCGACGACCGTCGACTCTACAAACCGTGCCACCACCTCTGAAGGAGTAAGCGTTGGAGGTGGTAACGACACAATCTCCGGAGTCATCGTCTGTAGTGTGATGGATGGGATGCCGACAGCTGATGTAGCCACCACAGGAACATCTGCGGCGCTTGTAACCTGTACAGAAGTAGGAACAATCGACATACCTGACAGTGCGAATGGAGCAAAACGTATAACTCGTGAAGTCTCTCCAGCTCCCATACCAGCACCTGTCCTTTCACGTCTTGATCGTCGAATCAACTTGTGGATATCTTCTTCTTCTTCTTCTGACTCACTATCATCCACCGTCCTCTTTCTCTTCCCTAACGTCCTCTCTCTAGTCACCAACATCCTCCTCGCCTCATCCATAACATCGTCAAGATCTGAGTCAGCCACCGTCGTAGCTGCTCTAGTTACACTCACTTCCCTAACCTGTGCAGCAGAGACCTGCACTTCTTCATGTGGATCAAAACGATCCATGTCGAAGAATCCTTGGCCGCCAAATGCAGCATCAAGGTCAGCATCCTCCTCAGCCGATACAACAGGCACAGTAGGTACATCTCGAGTTGCTCCTGCCTGTTGTGGTTGAGGGTCTCTGAACTCGTCCCCCCGAGCTGGCACATACCCCGGGTTTATCAAGTACCCGAATAGTGGAGTATGCCTTGGACGAAGTTCAGGCTTGCTCCTCGCACTCGAAGTACGGCATTGAGCAAAGATACGTTTGCTGACATTCTCCACGTATCTTATTGGGCGTCGTTGAGGCAAATTCGGAGCCACATGGTTCAAGATCATCTGGATGAATCTTGGATACATTATGAACCGCTCACGAGCCATCGCCCTCCTCTGTCTGTCGATCTCATAAAAGACCATCTGACTGAAGCTATAACATTTGTTATAGGTCAGAGCAGTCATTGCGGACTGCATGGTCGCACCCATTCCGTCAGTACCCGCCTTCCTCCCAGACATACACACAATCATGACGTGCATGAGGAAGCGCCACTGATCGAGCAGGAACCCCTTCCGTCTCTGGGTATCGCCCAATGGACCAGAATAGCCCATTCTTAGAAATGCCCCATCGCGAAACGGAGCAACAAACTCCGTAGGGTCATCCCTAGTCTCCTCACCGAATCGTAAAGCCACCCGTATCTGTTCAGATGAGAACTGAACTTCTTGATTATTGACTGTTGCTCTCATAACCGGGGGCTCAACACGACAATCGTACTCCACCGTCTGCCAGAAATCCTCGATATTGGGTAAGGATATCGGCAGTGTCGTCGTGATTGCGTGGAATATCCTCGAGCGTAGGAGGAATGTGATTATCTTGCGATAATCCTCCACACCACTCGCTTCCGGGTCTAAGGTGATGAACATGTTGTGACCCAGGAAGAATTGCCTCTGATGAAGCTAATGCCCAAGGATGTGCTTAAAGACCTAAAGTGGTGGTACGTGGATTGTGAGACAGCAGAGGCGGTGATGGAAGACGAGGATGAACAAGAGCTCCTTAGAGTTTACGATCCGATGCATTTGGTAAACTTATCGCAAGCTGATCTGAAGGTGCTTAATGAGAAGAAAATCTTTTATATTCCTGCTTGGAAGGATGAAGCGAGGAAGTATCAAAGAGTCGTGTCAGTTTGTGTTAGAGAAGGAGTGCATGCGTGAAGATACAGGATTACAAGACAAGAGCTTAAAGATCAAGATATGAAGCTACTGCCAAGGGGGAGTCTGTTGGTGCATGAATGTCAGTAGTTCATAGTCTAGTGTCTGTAATCGAGTCTGTAATGTTATTTATGTTTTTGTTTAAGCGAAGTTGTTAACAAGTTCGCCTAGGCGAACTTGTTGAACAAGCGAAGTTATAGACAACTTCGCCTGAACATATCAGGCGAAGCTGTCGTGTATTTATAATACAACTTACGGCTTGGTTTTGGGTTGGTTGTTGAAGTTAGTCGTTTGAGTCAATCGAGTTGACGAGAGTCTGTATCAGTGATTCATATCACGTGAGTTCGGTTATTAATATATAACGTGTTTCGGTTTGTTCGTGTGTGTTTGTTTGGTTTGCTTTCTACGCTCGTAACGATCTACGCAGGGATTCCGCACCTGAGTAGACCGCGATATCTCGTGTGATCCGTCCGGGGAACCTACAATTGCTCTGATACCAATTGTAGGTTCCCCGGACGGATCACACGAGATATCGCGGTCTACTCAGGTGCGGAATCCCTGCGTAGATCGTTACGAGCGTAGAAAGCAAACCAAACAAACACACACGAACAAACCGAAACACGTTATATATTAATAACCGAACTCACGTGATATGAATCACTGATACAGACCCTCGTCAACTCGATCGACTCAAACGACTAACTTCAACAACCAACCCAAAACCAAGCCGTAAGTTGTATTATAAATACACGACAACTTCGCCTGATATGTTCAGGCGAAGTTGTCCATAACTTCGCTTGTTCAACAAGTTCGCCTAGGCGAACTTGTTAACAACTTCGCTTAAACAAAAACATAAATAACATTACAGACTCGATTACAGACACTAGACTATGAACTACTGACATTCATGCACCAACATCACCCTAGCTCGGATCCGGAATGATCGGGACGAAAAACAGTGTAGAAACACATTTTTCTGGCCACCGCCCGTTTTTCCAACATGGCGGTGCCGGAAAGGCGGCGCACGAGGAAGCAAATGTCAGAGAATGTTTATGACATTCTCTGACCTAACCCTAGGCGCGTGTAACGAATTCGTTACTTAATTCTTTAAGGAGAATTAACGAATAAGCCCTCCTTCGTTAGGCTTATTCGCTATGCCAATTCGTTAAGAGGGAATAACGAATTAGCCCTCATTCGTTATAGAGTTCATTTGTTAGCCAGACCAAATTCATTCGCTATGAAGGTCAGTTCGTTATGAATGTCAATTCGTTATAAAGGTCATTTCGTTATAAGGGTCCATAAGTGGCCATTCGTTATGAAGTAACGAATGAGTCCATTCGTTATGAGCCCCCATTAGTTAAAGAACTGGATAACGAATTAGACTTTGAAAGAATGACAGAAAGGTCTCTGGACTTAGAATAAAATGGATTAATTGCAAAGAAGCCCTCGACCCCAGCCATAAGCTGAGGGTCTATAAGCTCAACCCCAGTCAAGGGCTCTACCCCTTGGACCCTGCTAGAAGCTACCGCCCCTAGAACCCTACTGCTAGGGGCGCTGCCCCCGGACCCCTGTTTGTTGAGGGTATGATTAACCTAAAAACGCGATATGGGTAGTGATAGTTAATTGATACGTGTAATTGTTATACAGTTAGTCGCGCACAGCTAAAGAAAGAAATAACCATTAACGGTGAACGTAACCACATTTAGTTGAGTTTCTAGCCCTACTTAATACACTTAAGTGAAATGGTAAGTGTATGCTATAATAATTGTTGCGGTAGTATGTATGAATGTTATGAATGAATGCTTGTCGGTGCGTGAACGATCTTCGGACATTGCACGTATCGACAGGAAAGTGAGATGCAGTATGTGTAACATCTATGGATTTTTCTTGCTAATAAACGCTAGTCTTTTGTACTTGTATTTAATTATGTTCTCGTTTCACTTCATCATCTACATTTTTTTTTGTGTTGAGTTATATGCTATTTATTGAGTAACATTAACTTCGTACGTGTAATTATATGATCATATACTCATTTTATCATAAACATGCTTAATCGTTAATATGACACGTTGAACCGGAATGCCTAGATTAATATTTTATAACATGTAACAAAATATTTTTGTTATTATTTTATCCTAAGTATTTAAATTAATCAAGTAATTTAAAATGAAATTTTCTAGAATCTTCAACTTAACCTTGTTCCACAAGTAAGTTTATCTTGTTCTTTTATTTTGAAAAATAAAATGTAATATAAAAAAAAGAAACATATTTGAAAACAAAAAATGGTCGTGAGCCACATTCTATCCATTCACTTTGATTTTATTTTTTTTATTCTTTTATTTTCATAATTATCATTATTAATACTAAGTTTATCATTTAATTTTTAAACAACATTTATCTCTATCTCAATTGTTTTCAAACATCCTTACCTCCACTATAAATAGAGGCACTCATTCTCATTATTTTTCACATCAAATCTCATTCTCTCTTTTCTCTCTAAGTATAACAAGTAAGTCTTTATAATTATTTTGCTTTTTATTGATGTTTTTATACATTTTTGCTTTCTATTATGAATTTCTTCTTGTTTGTTCTTATGTTCTTGAGTTTTTCTTTGAATCTTCATAGTTGTTCATATACTCTCACCATGATCATCATAAATTATTAATAAAACCATTACTTTTTTCTTTAAAGATTATGATGATCATGTTATTCCAAGAAATCACAATTATTTTCTTAAGATCTTGGATCAAAAGTGTAATTTTTCCATGAACAACTATGAATATTTTTATGATCTTCAAAAACTCATAAAATTATCATATATTATAATATTTACACTTTAACCTTATACTTTCATAAATGTCAATAAATATCATAGATTATAATATTTACACTTTAAACCCTATACTTTCATAAATGTTAATAAACATCCTAAACTATAGTATTTACACTCTGAACCCTATATTTTCCTAAATGATAATAAATACACAAGCTATATGATATTACACTTTTAACCTCGTACCTTCTTATTTATCAAAACCATTCTAAATCATTTTGAGTTAGTATACAAATTAGGGATGTCAATGGGTCGGCTTTGGGACGGGTCCATGTATTCCCAAACCCGGACCCGATTATCAAACCCCGTCCTAGACCTGGCCCAGACCCGTCGGGTATTTATCGGGTAAATACCCATCGGGTATCGGGCATACCCGCTGGTTTCGGGCATACCCGTTAGTTTTGTTAAAAATACTCGCCGGGTATACCCAACCCAAAACTTATCGGGTTTCTATCAGGTTTTGACAAGATATAATAATCAATTACAAAAAATGATAAACTCAGCCAAAAAGAAACAAGTAGTTCTAGTTTCATCATACATTCAATTAAAAAAAAAGTCACCTAGTCTGTAGAGGCTGGATAGCGTGATATAATACAACGTTTGTAGAACATACTTTAAATACTTTTGAATGTCACCACAAAGACACAAACTCAACACAACTGGTTAAACACAAATAACATTCTTTTATTGTTACTGTATATATAATTATGTCATAGACTTCGGGTATATAATCCGGTAAATGGGTCCATATTATCGGGTAACCGGGTCGGTTAATCGGGTATATTAGAAATCCAAGACCCATCCCAAACCCGCGAAAAATTTCAAAACTAATCTCAAACCCGACCCAAACCCTAATGGGACGGGTAAGACCTGTCCCAATTATGTCGGGTTTCGGGTATACCCATCGGGTTCGGGTTTCACTGCCATCCCTAATACAAATAGAGTATTAACTAGGTATGTATGTATCTGACAAGCAAACGGTTCTGCCTAAGGCAAGAGTGGCGTAAATAATTCCATTGGACCCATGACTCTTACCTGGGAATCAACTTGCAGGAGGTCATGCTCTTGGTTTAGTACATTCTAGTATGCGACACTCTAAATAATTTAAAAATTGAAACTTAATCTAGGGCATCCCGTGACCGGTTCAACTAACTCTTGCTCGTGTTTATGTTCATCCATCAAGCAAGGTGAGTTATAGCCCCTTTTACATGTTTTCAAACGTTTTATAAATGCTATTTGATTCAAGCTTTATTCATAATATTCATTGTGTGTGATCATTACGAGTATATACTTAATCGCATGTACAACCATTAACTTGTTAAGCCCGTGGTCGTATGATGATAGATCTATTGGCCCGACCCGTCCACTCAGGCCTCGGGTAGAGGTCTGTGTGTTCAGAATCCGAAGATCGTTAAACATTAATCATAATAGTCTAATCGTGAATTAGATGACTCGCTAATCGTGTCAGAGCTTTGGTTGTAATCACTAAAGTATATAAAGTAACTTAACACATATGAAATGTTTTCAAAATAATACATATTTTTCTATTTAAAAATCTATGTTCTCACCAACTATTTTTAGTTGACACTCTCTCATGTTTTTCAGGAAATGAAAATTAAGGAAGATTCTTGAAGTTTCATATAGGGGATGTGTCAGACTTAGAAGTTTAATTGCTATGTCATGTTTTCTATTTTAGATTATGTTTGGTTTGAACAACGTGTTGGTTTATTTTAGTAAGAGTTTTTACATTTAATACCATGTTAATGATTATAATCTATGCACACCCCGGCATTTCCGCCTTCGGACGGGGGGGTGTGACAGTATGTTTTTATGAAATAGGTATGTATGGAAGTACGTAATGAAATGAGTATGTACGAAAGTATGAATATATAAAGAAAGGTATGTATGGTTATATGACGAATGGAAGGTATGGTTAAAAAGGGAACAGACCTAATAATATCTATGAATGTAGGAACATACCCTAATAATATTTGCGAATGTAGGGAACACACCCTAATATTATCTGCGAATGTAGGGAACATATCCTAATAATATATGCGAAGGTTATAGGGTGGAATGCTCTTTAAAATGTATATGTAAGAAAGAAAGAATGAAAGTATGTATGTATGCAAGTATGAAAGAATGAATGTATGTACGTATATATGTAAGTATGTTGGGAAAGATGAAGGTATGCATCTTCGGATACGTATTTACGTAAGTATGTAAATGTAATGTATGTTGCCTGATTAACTAGAACTCACTCAGCGTCGCTGACTTTTTGTATGCACGCAGGTTAAAAGACTGAGACAGCTGGTTTGAGAGGAACACATGGCATGATTGAAGAGGCTTGCATCTGAAGATTTGTCATGATGTTTTGAATGCTATAATTTATGTTATGTTTTAAAAGACAAGTTATGGATATTTGTAATGAATGGTTGACCTTTAATGATATTCCGCGAAAGTTTTAATTCACTATAATATTTAGAACTGTGTTTATGAGTAAATCCAACGCTAATGTAGGGCACCGGGACCGGGGCCTTTCAACACAAGGACGAGGTCAACGATGAAGACGAAGATGAGTTCGATGATGAAGACGAAGACGAGGATGAGGGCGACAGTGCTAATGAAGACGAGAACGAGGGAGATTAGTAATTTTTTTAATTTTAATGTAATGTTTATTTATTTAATGAAACATTATTTTTTTACTTTAAATTAAAGAAAATAGTAATGCAAAAAAGAAAAAAAATTGTATGAGTAATGATTGCTGCAATGTTATGACTACACCATTTTTGCAAAAATGTTGAAATGCTGACTGTGTACTACATGACTTGAAATTCCTAGATGTAGGGCATTACGAGTACACATAGTCTAAAAAATTTTATCTTTGTTAGAGAAAAAAGAAAAAAATGAAAATTACAACGATGTTTTAGCGTTAGACAATGCGTTATGGAGCCGCGAGTGGGTGGCGCGAGCCACGTAAATGGCGAACACCACAGCGGCATCTCGTGAGCCGGCGTGAGGATGGTCGCGGTGGGTGAAGTTGATTGCTTAGTTTTTTCCTTTTTTTTAATCCTTGCAAACTAAATTGGGAGAAGTGGGAAGGTGAAAAACTAATTGATGGAGAAGAAGAAACGTGAAGAAAGTAAAAGGAAATGTGAATAAGAAAATCCAGGTTTTTTTTACCTAATTATTGTTTGTTGTTTTATGTTTGATAGATCATTGGACTTGGGCCAATTTTTTTTCTTTCTATTTTATGTATTTTTTAAACATTATATTTATTATAATTTGTATAAACCTAGTATATAATTTGGCTTTTTTTATATAGGTTTGGATTTTTTATTTATAGGACTATTATGTAATTCTTTTTTGTTATAGAAAATTTATTTGTTAATATATATTATTGTTTCATATTTAATAAAAAATTAGAAAATTCGTTGAAGTAACCGTTCGCTTTAACTACAACGGACTTAGACGGCTTCAGCGAGTGTTAAGTCAACATTCAATCAGTATTGAATGATACAAAATTATTAAATTAATTCGGAGCCGGACTTCAACGACCGCCCACAATTTTAGTGATTTTTGCAATTTAGGAACATGTAAATTGATATAAATCTAGTGGTTGAAAAGTATAATTTACTTTTATTGGACTCGCCTTCCCAAAAAGACACGTCCGCTAACCACATCAACATCTTCATCATATTGCTTACACGTGTTCCCAGTTATTGGTCTCCCTCTTTACGTTTGTTTCTTCCCAATAAAATCTCTTCTTGTTCACTTTTGTCATATTCATTTAAAACAACAATCATGGATTCAACCTCAAGCAATCTTTGTTCTTGATTAGTATAGGGTACGTCATGTCCATGTTTTCAAAAGTTAGCAAAACAACAACTCTTCATTGATTTACAAGGTTTCAACTTTAAATTTCCGCTGATCGATTCATAATCATAATATTATGTCAAAGTTTTCAAAATTTCTAGAATTTTAAACCCCGCATGTTTTCTTTTGGGAGTATTATTAAGGTGGGCCACATCGGATAAAGATCAGCCTTTTGGATCAGTTTCTATGCGCCACTCACTTCCAAATCGAAGTCTTTCTTTCATACGGTTCGTATCAGATTGCTTTCTTAATATAATAATGATTCATTTAATATAAATATATATGATAGATATCGTAATAAATTATAAGGTTGTTATGAATCTGTATAGGCTTCTGCAGATCAAGTCTCCCTTCATTTGATTTAGGATACATTTCTACATAATCTTGTAATTAAGTCTTTTGTTCACTTTAAAAAGATATTAAGCAGAAATATATGTTCTTGTCGATCGTTCCATTAATGGGTTCATATTAGATACGATTTTCGGTTAATTATGTGTCTTGAATCTCTTACCAAAAGGGTTATCAGTTATTCGATTTTAATTCACATATATGATAGTTTCGAGTGAGTGCATGAATCTGATTCGAATTTTCAGTTAATTGAGTTTTTGGTTAGTTTTTTAAAATGCAAATTCTTCAGGATTGTTTGTAATGGGAGGCTTGCATATCCATGGAGGGATTCGACATAGCCAATCAATAGTGAGTACAAATACATGTATATCTTAAATTAACCTTACATTTATTATAGTTTAAGATAAAAACCATTGTTTCCCTTTTGTTCATCATTTCTCATATAGGTGTATTGATCAGGATTACAATAATGGTTTGGGTATTATTAGCCCTTTTGCGCCGCAAGCATTGCTGGATGACGTTTTTTCCCGTCTTCTGGCATTGACTTCTTACATAAGTGATCGGTTTGTCCATTTTTTTGGTGAGTAACTTAGACACTTCTTTGTATTCTGCTGATGGTAACTTGGTTTGCTCTTTAAGTAACTATTCTTGTATGTTTTGAGTACCATAGAGGATCTTGTCTACAGAGATGTTAGTAGATTCTCAGAAGATTTTGTGGTTGTTTCTTCCTATCAAGACCCGGGATCTTTGAACAGGAAGTTTGCTTCTTGTTCTTCAACTTCCAAGAATCTTGGTACGAGTCTTGATATACTTAAAAGAGAAACTTCAAGTGTTGGTGATCATCCGATTGTTTATTCGAGATGTGAAATGATAGAAACGAAGTTTTTTTATGGGAGTGTCCACTTCGTCCTAAAAGGGTATTACATTTTCTTCTTGTGTTTTCCTTAGCTTTAACTAAGAATGTGATATTATCCACATATTTAAAAGTTAATCAAAGCTGATCGTGAACCTAGAACCATGTTAGCGCCAGCTTATCTTAGGACCAGCTAGCCATCAAAGCTGATCGTGAGCCATTTCTAAAATCTTTTGAGTTGCAACATCTTTAATTTGGTGAATTTTTGAAAGATGCGCATTCAGTATATGATCAGTATGATAAAAGTCATATAGTTTCTCACTCTTTCTGTTGTTATTTGGATTGGTTACTGTTGCTTCATACAAATTGATGATAATTTGCAGTTCTTTTGTACAATTGCAGGTTGGAACCCACAAGATTATTTGTAAAATCTGCTTTGGGTCTAGTATTGGCTCCTTACCATATCTCTTCTCAGTGTGCTAAAAAGCACAAATTCACATGAAAAGGTATAGCAACTGGCCGGTGTTCTTGTTCCCACACGACTAGAAAGTTCCATTCATATTTCAAATTGAATATTACAAATGGTATTATTATTCACTTACTTCTGGGTTATTTTCAGCTTCCTGTCTCGAGTAAAGATTACCTTTCATGGTTCTTCCAACGATATTGGATGGATGCAGCGTGATCCTATCATGGATCCAGTCAAAGACGGTTCTGCCAGATTCTTAGAACTTCTAAATGCAATAAGGTACCAGCAATTGCATAAATACCCAGTAGATAATAAAGTTGTGGTTCTTGAAATAATTTTTTTCTTTTTTGCTTCTAAGGAATGGAGAGCACAAGCTACCTGGATCATACATTTATTTACTAATTCCAGGTAAGAAATTAGTTAACCCGGCCTTATTATGTATCTACTTGGTCCATGTTTGTTATGTATGTTTAAACGCAAAATGTGTGTAAATATCAGGATTGTTTAGCAACCATGGTCCCTTATACTTTGTTAGCACCAAGAGGTTCTTTTCAAAGATGGGCTTAGCTTGCCATATAGCAAAAATCAACAGTGAGGTATCATTTTCTGATGTGCAAAATTCTCAAAAGATACACTTTTTTTGCTTATATTATGATGATCACAAGTAGATTTCTTGATTTCCAATCCCAAGTATATTGACATATCATTTCTTGATTTTCTACCTAAATATCAAGCAAGATTATGCCCTTGTTTACAATTTAACCTAGATTTCTTGACTTTCAATCCAAAAAACAAACTATTCTTTCTTGATTTTCAACCTAAATACAAAGATAGTTTATTCCTTTTGTTTTGGGAGAAATTCACACAAGAGTAACCGTACATACGTTTTGTAGGATCGTTAGTAACATATACACAAAGGATACATATATTTAATGTAGAGGATTACATCAGTGTTCAAAGGGTCAATGGGTGGTCATCCCTTTTAGCGAATGGGTGGGGTTGTTTTGGTATATAACCACCCAAACTTAAGTCATATAATAATAAAACAAATTAATACTAACTACAAAAATTTAGGATAAAACGCAATTAATTAATGTATCATGTTTATGCTATATTGATTTTCACCAAGTTTATGTCTATGTTATGACATGTCAATTTCAACAAGATTTCTTGATTTTCAAGCCATAAAAGTAAGCTATCACTTCTTGATTTTCTTTGTAGAGATCGAGAAACTTTGTGATTTAAGTTAGATAGTGATTTCATAAAGAATAATGTGTGGTAAAATTTCTTGGTTGTCAACCTAAATATCAAGAATGTTTATGCTTTACATTGTATACGTCTTCCACCAAAATTTATTAAATTCCAATGCAAAAATATAATGGCTGTGTTTTTCATGTATTAAATGATTGATTTTATACAAGAGTTCATGGTTTGATGGTTCTTGTGATCAAGGCATCAGTGGAGTACAATTCATTGGTATTGAAGCAATATATCGAAGAGTTGTATTGGGGATCTGGAAAACGAGTGATGTTGCTTGGGATGCTGCTGCTGCTTTATCGCTTTATTGGTGTGACTTGAAAGATAAAGTTGCAGGATTGGCGATGGTTCAAAGTCCTTATGGTGGAACCCCAATTGCCTCTGATGTTATGCGAGAAGGCCAGCTTGCTGATAAGGAAACTAGAAGGATCATGAAATTTGTAGTATGCAAGATCATCAAGGTAAATGCCATTTTTACTTTTCTAGTGTCAAATTGATCGCGTTTTACGCGATTAATCGTACAATCATTGTTATGACTGAACAGAATCGATAGCTTTATTAACGCATGAGCGCGGTATAACTTTTCTTACCCTTTCTATAACCTACCATCTTCATATAAAAAAGACCTTTTTTTTGCAATTCTGGAGAGTATTAAGTTTTGATTATTATTGAATCAAGAATTAATATTTTTACATAGGGTGACATAAGGTCTCTTGAGGATCTAACATACGAGAAAAGAAAGCAGTTCCTGAGCCAACACAAGCTTCCAAAAGGAATCCCGCTGATCTCATTTCGTTCCGAAGCAAACGTGGGGCCAGGGGTCATATCAATGATGTCCCACATAGCACACGTGGAGGTGGGACCCTTTGTGAAACGTCAAGTGCCAGTGGTGGTTCCTGTGTCTGCTGCAATGGCTGTGTCAGCTCTCCACCTGCAACTCCGTTACGGTGAGAGAAGTGACGGGTTAGTGACGTGTCGTGATGCGGAGGTCCCTGGCTCAGTTGTCGTTCGACCCGACCAAAAACTTGATCATGCATGGATGGTGTATTCTTCATGGAATAAGAATCAAATCGGTGCTGATGCTTCTGAGATGTGTGAAGCTTTGCTAACGATGTTAGTTGAAATTGGAAAGG
Organism: Bidens hawaiensis; assembly: GCF_021521415.1. NCBI lineage: Eukaryota > Viridiplantae > Streptophyta > Magnoliopsida > Asterales > Asteraceae > Bidens > Bidens hawaiensis. The sequence goes on along the minus strand of NW_027502438.1, from coordinate 803 downwards.
AGAAGAACTTGGGTCATTAGATTTGGTGCTATGTTTCCTGTTTATGTTTATTGATTGTTATAGTGTTAATTACTTGATTAACGTTGTTGACATTTTTAGAAATCAAGGTTGTTTCCATCTGTTTATTAACATAACATGTTTAATAATTACTAACATCTAAGCATTACTAATCTAAGCATTACTAAGTTGTTATGTACCACCAACAAATCATCATCATCGTACTCAGTATATCCCACCAATAGCAATGCTATGGTAGGGTCTGAGGAGGGTAAGATGTAGACAGCCTTACCTCTATCCCATAGGGATATAGAGACTGCTTCCGGTGAGACCCCCGGCTCGATAGTAGTTTTGCATCAAGCCTTGGACATAAGGCACATAGCACTCAATCATCGGGACACCGGCTGATTGGTGCATGTGCCCTTGTCTTTCGGCCATCAACGCCACCACATGATGCCTGATTAACCTTCCGCCACTTTTAACGTTATTTTCATGAGATTAGTAAAATAATGTCAAAATTAGTGCAATTTTACTTTTGCCCACCTGAGGGTTCACGCATATATACATTATATGCACGCACCGCAAGCAGGGCGTTACCACCAACAAATCTAAAGTTCATAGATTTACTTATTAGGAAGTCTAAAAAGATGTTGACAATATACTACTTTTATTAAATCTATCAACAATATCTAAAGCATTTATATATTACCTTCTACTTCATCATCGGACAACAAACTTTCGAGATAATCATCATAATCACTTTCATAGTTTGCACATTCGGCTAGGGTATAGACCCGTGTTAAACA
>NW_027502437.1:0-45403 GCF_021521415.1 Bidens hawaiensis | reverse complement strand
AGCGATGTCTTACCGAATTCGAAACAGAGCTAATGGCTATTATCGAAGTGAAATTAAGGAAGAATAGACCAGCGAGCAAGAGGGAGATAGCACGAGAAAGAGGGCTTTCGTTTAGGTTTAATTAGAGAGAAATGTGTGAAAATTTTTCTAAGTCCCCTTTTTATACCTAACGATTGGGTGGTACTAGCACCTTGGTTTGTCGTCTAGCACACGACAGTTGTCATTTAATTTCAAATTCACATGTACCACCCTTGCTCGAGTATACAGCCAAAATAAAAGCTGGCTCCCCTGTACATAAAGACATGGTATAATTTTTGCTCGAGTATACTTAGAAATATATCATGTCAATTCCCTATGCTCGAGATGCATTCCTGTGTGAACTTAGCATTAGACATTTATAGCCTAATATGCTCGAAGTACACTGTGCTCGAAAGCCTTATCAAACTTAATCTTTCCTAATCCCGTACTCGAACTCACAAATCTGGTACCTTACCGTGCTCGAAAATTACTTAGCAATAGATTCATCTCTCCTAAGCTCGAAACTCTCACGAAGATACCTAGCACAGACCTTGCTCGAAAAACTTAGATGTTTCCTATCATTCAGTTCTCGTGCTCGTAGACTCGAAATCATACTTACTCATGCAATCATGCTCGAAGATACTTAGTAAAATAACAAAGTATATCTTCGTGCTTGTAGATCAAAGATAACAAAACACATCAAAAGCAAGCTCGAAGTACAGTCTAATTCCTAGATCATACTCGAAAATACTTAGAACAAACACAGATAACATTAGTTAAGTCAATATCATTTGCCTAGAAATTAAGACAAAGATCACACTCAAACTTTGCAATAATTAAGATTACAAGTTAATGAAATCATTCCGTTTGCTCAAGCTTGGGTTTGAGGTGAACAAGAGATCAAAATCCAGTTCAAAAAGTTATTTCAATTCATTGGAAAGATCTCAACATGGGATCAGATTGTCCAATAACTGTCACCACTTCATTTTCAGCCGTATTATGACTTAAGTCAAGCTGACGCTAGGTGTATGCTCTTAGCATGATTCTTATGACTTTTTGTGATATTCTTAAGGTTCAATTAGTTGCTTGAGTTAGAATGGTCACATTTTAGACTTTAGTTGTTCCTTATCTCTTCTCAAAGCTTATTTAGCTTTCTCCGAATCACCCCGAATTGACTTCAACCCCCTGATGCGTTGGTCAAAATTTGTTATTTGTTCCGAGCAGTTTAGTTAATAATAAGATACATAGATATCAGACCATAAGGTTGAACGTTGGACTTACAGGCCATCCGAACTTACCTGCCTTACATTCAGAGTGTTTAGGACTTATTTGAATGTCCCACTCTTGTAGTTCTCTTAGTGCCCCTTAAGGTCATGATATATTTATTTATCATTAATGATTTTTGAAGCATATTTCATTTTCTTTTTCATTTGCTTCATTTTCTTTTGATAAGCTTTCACACACATATATATATATATATATATATATATATATAAGCTATTTAGTAGCTGCTCATAATTTGAGGACTTGTTTTTGTTAGACCAAAATATCAACAGGCTCGTGTATGATTGGATAATTGCCTTTCTGCCTATTATTCGGAGATATGTGCAAAGAAACATACCTTAGTTTTCAAATGAATCACCACATCAAACTTAGCATAATTATAGTATTTGTATCACATAGATCACTGCACTCATGAGAAGAAGCCACACAAATTGTCATTTTACTGAGCAGAAATCTTTTAAGCCTATAATCCATGAGTTAGGAGATTAGACAATATACTATCATTTCCCACATTAGTTGGATTCAATCTCCACTTCAAAAACAATTTTCACTTCTGATTAGGAACTTGGATAATGTTATCATCTCTCTTGTATGATCACCAAAATAGTGTTGCTTATCATAAAACATCTTACATTTTCAAAATCATTTCTTTTGACAGGTCATTATTTAAGCTTAGATTCTGAAAACAGTGTTGTCTTTTAAGCACAATTGATTAGCAGAGACTTCAGAATTGTTACACACAAGTTGCTAAAGCACATAATTCAGTCAAATATGCTCAGTAATCTGTTGAGCATAATCGAAATCGAATAAACAAGCAGACTTAGAATCAAAGTTTCAAAGTGTCCATGCTCGAGCAACTGAGCTATGATGTCTGTGCTCGAATGCCATGAAGTTGACATTTAAGTTGCAATGCCTTTGCTCGAGGAGCAATGAGCACACAGTTGAGCACAAAATCATACTCGAAATACTTAGACTCCTGATATTTATCATGTATGCACAAGTCAAGATATCAATAGCTGTAAAAACACAAATCAAGATGTTTCAGACAATTTAGTCACACTCATGATCAGATTGATTATTTCAGCACACAGAAGAAACAGTTACTCACAGCAGAATAGTCAGTTTAGCACAACAGTGAATCATGCAAACATTCACAGTGAGAAACATAGATGATCAATTAGCACCTCACCTAAGCACACATCCTAAATCAGACTTCATCAGCATTAATCATTCCTAGGCATTTTAACAAAAATTGAATCTGGTTTTTATCTAAAGGTTTGGTGAACAGATCAGCCAAATTTTCAGATGTATCTACCCTTTTTATTTCTATTAAGCACTTTTCTTGACAGTCTCTAATGAAATGGTGCCTAATTTTAATATGCTTAGTCTTAGAATGTTGGACTGGATTCTTAACTATAAACATAGCAGCAATGTTATCAATTAAAATAGGTGTGAATAAGAAATTCAGACCATAATCCAGCAGTTGGTTTTGAATCCACAGAACCTGTGCACAGTAGGCAGATGCAGCAATGTACTCCGCTACAGCAGTAGAGATTGACACTTGTGGTTTGTTTCTTGCATTGCCATGACACGAATCTGTTTCCAAGAAACTGACATCCTCATGAAGTTGATTTTCGACTCATGTTGCAACCATCATAGTCACAATCAGTATAAGCCATCAAATCAAAGGAAGAGTTCTTTTGGATACCAAATTCCCAAGTCTGGTATTCCTTTCAAGTATCTGAATATTCTTTTCACTGCTAGCATTTGTGACACCTTGGGGTTAGATTGAAATCTTGCACAGACACACACAGCAAACATAATATCTAGCCTAGATGCTGTGAGATACATCAATGATCCTATCTTGGCCCTATATTCATGCTGGTCTACTGGCTCCCCCTTTTCATCAGGTACCATTTTTTCATGTGTGTCCATTGGTGTTGACACTGTCTTGAAGTCTTGGCACTTGAACTTGGTGAGAATCTCTTGAACATATTTTGATTGATTGATGAAAATTCCATCTGTCTTCTGTTGCACTTGCATTCCAAGGAAGAAATTCATTTCTCCCATTGAGCTCATTTTGTATTTGGACTTCATCACTTGCTCAAATTCCTTGCACATTTGTTCATTTATTGAGCCAAAAATGATGTCATCCACATACACTTGCGGCAAGTAGCAAATCTTATCCTTTTCTTTTGTAAAACAAAGTCTTGTCAATGGACCCTCTGCAGAAACCATGTTCTAACAGATGGTTAGACAGCTCATCATACCAGGCTCTTGGTGCCTGATGTAGTCCATAAAGTGCTTTGCTGAGCTTGTAGACTTTGTTTGGATGAATTGGATCTTCAAATCCAGGAGGTTGAGTGACATAAACTTCTTCATCTATCTTTCCATTCAGAAATGCAGATTTTACATCAAGCTGATAGACTTTAATTTTAATTGATACTGCATATGCTAGAAAAATCCTGATAGCCCTCTAGTCTTGCAACAGGAGCAAATACCTCTTCAAAGTTTACTCCTACTTCTTGTAGGCACCCTAGAGCTACCAATCTAGCTTTGTTCTTAATCACTATCCCCTTTTCATCCTTCTTGTTTCTAAAGACCCATTTTTGTACCAATTGCATACTTGCCTTTGGGCTTGTCCACTAAGTCCCACACATGTAAGTCTCTGAACTGAGCTAATTCCTCATGCATAGCTTCCACCCAGCTGTTGTCCTTTAAAGCTTGATTGATATTCTTTGGTTCAACTTGGGATAGAAAACAGGCATACAGGCAGATATTTGCTCTTTCAGATGCACTTCTGGTAACTCTTTCATGTAGGTCTCCAATTATGTTCTCTACAGGGTGATTTCTTACAACAGAGGTAGTTTGAACAACTGGTGGTACAAAACACTTCTGCTTCTAGATTTGTCATATTCATCTCAGCAGATTTATCTTCAGATCTGTCTTGATTTTCAGTAGAGGTTTTGAACATGATTGAGTTCTGATGTAGATGCCTCATTTCCTCCTAGCTGCAATGAGTCAAACAGGGTCTGAAACCTATCTTCGAACTGATACATTTCTTCAGTCTGAGAAGGTTGTTGACTTTGGATGGGCTCACTTTCAATAACACTTGGGCCTTCATTTGAGATTTCAACTGCAGCCTTTTGTCCAACTCTCTCTACTTCATCTTCTCCTTGGATGTTTCTTCCAAAGGTAAATCCATTTGCTTCAGGAGCAACTGAGGTCCATAGTTTGTCCAGATCAACTTGTTTTGCTTTTTCTTTTTCTTCAAAGCTGGTTCTGTACATACTATCATCCATGTCTTCACTATACACTCTATAAGCTCAAATAGCCATTTTGATCATTTTCTCAAGATCAAATAGCCATTTTGGACCATCTGTATTGTTGAACTGGTTTTCATTGAAGATTATGTCAGATGATTCAATGACCACCATGTGCTCTTTCACATACACTCTATAAGCTTTTGAATGAGATGAATAGCCCACAAAGAAACATTCCAGTGATTTGGACTGGAATTTGTTCAAGTAGTCCTTTGTATTCAAGAGTGAGCATTTACATCCAAAAGGCTTCAAGAACTTCACATAAGGCTTTCTCTGGTAGAGAATTTCATATGGTGTCTTGTTTTGAGCCTTGTTAAGTAGAACCCTGTTCTGCACATAACATGCAGTATTTATTGCTTCTGCCCAGAAGGTAACAGGAAGGTTGGCATCAGCAATCATGGTTCTTGCAGCTTCAATTAAAGTTCTATTTCTCCTTTCTGCAACACCATTTTGTTCATGGATTCTAGGAGCACTATACTGCTGGAAAATACCATTAGAAGTGCAGAATTCACTCATAGTGTCATTCTTGAATTCTGACCCATTGTCACTTCTAATTACCTTCACTTTCATGTCAAGCTGATTTTCCATCTTGAGTACACAGGATTTGATCAGGTTTGGGGTTTCATCCTTGTTGCCCATGAAATATACCCAAGTGAATCTTGAAAAATCATCAGTTATCACTAGGCAGTATCTTTTTTTTTTCCAATACTTGGAACACTCACTACAAGTCCATGTGAAGTAATTCCAAGACCTCATCTATTGTGTTTATCATTTTGCTCTTGTGTGAGGATTTGTGTTGTTTTCCTTTTAGGCAAGATGTGCATTTTTCTTCTAGCTTGAACTCTCTTGTGGGAAGACCAAAAACATGTTCACCTTTCACTAGTTTGTTCATGTTCTTCAAATTTACATGACACATCTTCCTATGCCATAGCATGGTTTCATTCTCAGTTGCCTTTGATACAAAGCATGAACCACCTCTTGAAGTTGCAGTATTCATTCTCAGTTCATAGAGGTTGTCGTTTCTTGGAGCCATCATCATAATCATTTCGGTTGGAATCACAAACTCTGGCTTCAGAATCAGGCAATGTTCATCATTGAAGGCAACCTTGTATCCCTTGTCACATTCTTGAGAAATGCGCAGCAAATTGTACTGTAGTCCTTCAACATGTAGAACATTCTCAAAGGATACTTTGCCATTTGTGAGTGTTCCCTTTCCAACAATTTTTCCTCCATTTTCATCACTCCCAAATGCAACCGGTCCCTCATATTTCTTCACATAATTAATCAATGCAGTCTTGTCACATGTCATGTGCCTTGAACATCCACTGTCCATATACCATAGATCATTGCTACTCATGGACTGTTCCTGCATACACACAAAAGGAATCAGTTTGATTCTGAGTTACAAACTCCATCAGTTTGTAATTCAAAGATAGTGGAGGATGCATCAGAATTTGGGATTGGAACAGGTGGTGGATCTTCATACACGACTTCACATCCTCATCAGTGTCGAACTTTAATCCAAAGTACACTGCAGACACTTTAATACTACTATCAACTTCCTCAATCACCTTATCCTTCCCTTCTTCTACTTCCTTCTTTGTCTTCCACTTAAATCCTCTTGGTTAAAATCCTTGTTTTAACAGAAACTTCTCATCACCATTTAGAATACCTGGTCTCCTCTTGGCTTTCTCTTCATTTTGTGACCTTCTGTTCTTGTCTGTTGTTGTCAGGATTTGGTCATTTTCTTTGATCTTCAAAATTGTTTTGAGCCTTTGTTCCAACATAGACTGATGGTTCTTATATTCAGATGGGTTTTTATTTCCATTCAAGTATCTCTCATACATTTCTTTGTAGCTTTTCATGTCATATAACCACATCTGGAATTTCAAAAATATCCTCAAGAATCCAGAAAGAGTCAGTGTGATGCCCATATGCATCACATTTCTTGCAGAATACTTTAGAAAAGCTTCCCAAATCTTCAAGAAGTTTCTTGTCCTTGATCTTGTCACTTGGTTTAGGGAAGTCAAATCCTAAAGATGTCTTTGGATTCAAAGTTTTGGAGAAATCCATCTTGATTGGCTTGCTGAAATCAATTGGTTGTGGATATTTTTCCTTGACAAAAACAATATTCTTCAGCTTTGATGGCATTCTTGAAGAGCTTCCCTCTTGTTCTTTTGAATATCTTCTTCTTGGAGCATAATCCACATCACCAACATCAAATAATTCATGATTAGAAAAAACTGGGTAGATTGGTGGATGACTCTGATCATAAGAGGATTTAATTGGTTGTTCTGTTTTCTTCTTGATGACTGGCTGTGGTTCTGTTCTCTTCTTGATGACTGGCTGTGGTCTAGCACATATATCAAATGGAACATGTTCTCTTCTTGTTCTCTCGTGGTGCTTTCTTACCTTTGATGTCATAGGTGGCAGAAGAGGAATTTTGTCACTTTTCTTGTTATTTGTTCTTTTCTTCTTCTTCCCCTTTGATGACTTAGAGCTTCCACAGCTGCAATTGCTTTCTTCACTGGAGTATTCACTCCACTTCTTTTTCTCTCCTTGTGTTGTTCATCAATCACAGTTTCTTGCTTATCAGTCTGTTTCATCACAAATTCTCCATCCTGATCTACAATCACATCATCATACTGCTTGATAAATTTAGGCTTATCATCAAACACATTTTTGAATTGTTTGAGATACTCACTTCTGCTCTCTTTATCAACTTTTAATGGGTAACTGTCATAGAATGGTGGTGGTACCTTCTTGTACTTCTCTTCCTCTGTCAATTTTTCAATATGACCAATAATGTTTCCTGTAGGGACAAGGTTTTTCAAAAAAATCCATTTCAATCAACAACTCTGCATTCTTGAGTTTTTCTTCAGCAAACATTTTCTTTAGACCCTCTGTCACACCCCGACTAGCACAATGCGGAAGCGTAAAACGAGAATGTAACAAACACCTCTGGTACCAACACATTGTTTATAAAGAAACATTACAAACTAATTTACATTATATTACATTTCTTCGTTCTATTATTATTTTACAGTCTAGGTGGTACAAACAAAACTAGTTCGTTAACTAAACGTTCTTACTACTAACGCCTTTGCCTCTATTCACATAGCATCAACCACACACTTCAGGCAAGTGACAGATCACCCAATCATTCCGATTTAGGTACACCTGAAAAGCAGTTTAAAACGGGTCAACTACTAAAGTTGGTGAGTTTCACGAGTTTCAATAAAACAGTAACGAGTATTCACCAGTCAACACTTTTAATCATGAAATAAGTATGTATGTATGTAAATGATGTATGTGACATAATTATGCTAAGCTACAGTGAATCCTGGACTATTCGTGCTACGTGCCTCCATTTCCCACGCTCAATCAACCACTGTGGCCCCTTTCCGCCCACAACATGCCCCGGTAGCTATGTCTAACACTACATAGCTGGTTCGTACAAATAATATGGACATGTGCAAACGGGATAATGTCTCAGCAACCGTACTGGCCCCGCCTGGGTTTGTCAAACCAATAGTACTATTCACAAGCCACCGGCTCGAAGTTAATCACTGTGATCGTGGGGACCTTCGTGTGTTAGCAGTTAGATAATTCACATCATCACATGTTTCAGATAAGTATATAGATATAAGCAAACATGTTTTTCACCCCAAAAGTTCGTAAAACAGTTTAAAAGTGGGGTCATGAAACTCACGGTTTAGTAGATATTCAGTACTGTATCACCTCGTGGTTTGTTCAGTCCGCTATCAGTAGTTCCTATAATCAATATTATAATAATATTAATATTTTAATATTATTATAATCTCAATACTAAATTGGCTGTATAACTAATCTGGGTGTAGCTGGAACGCCCAGAAAGTGGCAATAGGCTTAGGTTGTGATGTTGTTCAATGTCTAATACTTAAAATCGAACTTGGCTCAGACTCCCGTTTTCCCAGCTGGGCCAAGTTGTTCGTTTAGGCGTTCAGAAAATCGTTATGGGAAAATAAGCTTGGGTAAATGTATTGGTTAACAAAATGATTAAGTTATAAAGAAAGATCACATACTGGGGTCCCGAATTAGCCACGGGGCCCGTTTCTGTTTATTCAGTTTGATTTGAGAAGAAACGCGCACAATCCACCCGGATTGTCCAGGTTTCTCATAGAAAAGTTCATTTTTACTTAATTAGTCCAAAAATATGATTTTTGATCACTCTTGGTGTTTTGATATTCCCGCAGGTTCGTTAGTCGCGAACTTCCCGGTTGTTATAAAAACTGAATTTGTTTAATATTCAGATTAGCATAATTAATTAACGTTAATAATTAAATTATGAAAATTTAACCACTTATCAATTAAAATATGTAGATTTTTATAAAAATATTTTTGGAATTTATTTACTGATTTATTGATTTATAAAAATTCATTTTATCAGCTATATTTCGCCTGAAAATCGTCCGTTTACCCCAAACAATTTCCAAAAATTCCAAAAAAAATTCCTGAATACTCAAATCATGTCCCAAAACAACCTGTATCAATTTCAGAATGTAAAAAGCTCGTGCAATATTCTTTTCGGCCCAAATTCGGCTATAAAAATTCACACGAACGCAAATAAACAAAACACCTTTAATCTTTTCCAAATGATTCCAAAACTCATATGTGATCAAAATACATTAAATCTGAGTTCCCAGAACAATTTCTTAATTTTTGAAGTATTTAGCTATTTTTCCCAAATAAACGTCCCAATTCGGTAATAAATTTGCTAAATATTCTCGGATGGTCGAAAAATTACCAAATTTAAACAGGGACTTATTGACATGGTCCCTGATGTCCCTGAAAAATTTCAAGTCCTAAAAATATGCACATCACAACCTTAACCTAAATAGACCGTAAGCGAGTGTTTCGGCATTACCTTGGCGGGTTTGGCTCGTTTCCGACTTTTTAATCAAGTTTTCAGGTTCTTGTGCTTCTAAGAAGGATAGGTACAAGTCCTATATCACAAACCAAGCAATATTTCATCAACATAACAGCCCTTAACTTAGGGTTTCGGCTAGTGAATAATAACGAACTTTTGAACCGTAAAAACGCCGTTTCAACCCTTTAATCCGTGTTTATGGCCAAAAAAACTATCAAAACTGGTTCCTTACCGTGTTTATGATCAAAACATGTTTATGGACCATTTTTAGGATTTTTACACGGTTAGGAATGATTTTTAGTAACCAAGACATGTTTTATGGTATTAAACAAGTTTAAACAAGCATAAAAGCTACTTATTTAAGCTCCTTACCTTAGGGTTTGAAGGTTTTCTGGAATTTCAGGTTTAGAGCTGCTTGGACCTCAATTTTTATCAACTAAAATGAAAAACCAAGCTTGTAAAACAAGTTTTATAAAAAGAATGGGGGTGGGGGTGGGCTGCGGCCGGAAGAAAGATTGGGCCCAAGATGGGCTGTTTTGGCCCAATAATCTGGTTTCTCAAGCCAAATATGAAAAGCCCGGTCCAAATTTAGTTCGGGTTTGGTTTTTGGCGCGAAAAACTTATCGGGTGCGTTAAACAGCGCGAAAACGAGTGTTTTTTGGCTAGTTTTGTGTAAAATTATAAAAACATACTATATGTTTGTAAAAATCAAAAATATTTTCACGGATCGCTTAAAACATTTCAAATTAGTGTTTCGTAAGTCTTTTTCGGCTTAACAGATGATACAATGGTTGGTTTGTAACTATCTTTTGCGTTTAAATCTATAGCGGGTAGTTAAACGAGCATATTTTTGTTTAACTTGTTTGCTATCAAACTAAGGCCATATTACTAATATTTTAGCTTGTATAAATCGTATATCACTTATAGATGGCCCCCCGAGATATCTGGGTCATAACCCGACCCGTTCGGTTAATCGTTCGTTTGTTACACAAAGGCGTTTATTTGCTTAATCGGTAAATACGTACTGAGGTGTACCTTGTTTTGGCTCAAATGTCACATTCTCCCCCCGTAAGAAAATTTCGTCCCCGAAATTCGGTTATTCAACTTTGTCTTTGTTTGGAAACAGGTGCGGGTATTTCTTTTTGAATTCGGATTTCCGCTCCCACGTGAATTCGGGTCCCCTTTGTGAATTCCACCGAACTTTTACTAGAGAGATTTTGTTTTGTCTTAATTGTTTTATTTTTCCCTCTAATATTTCCACCGGTTCTTCAACGAAATTCAGTTTTTCGTTTATGTTTAAGTCTTTTAATGGCACGATTTCGGTTTCATCGGTAAGACACTTTTTCAGGTTTGAAATATGAAAGACATCGTGATTAGAACTCAACTCCACAGGAAGTTTCAGTCTGTAAGCTACCGGACCTATCCTAGAAATGACTTCATATGGCCCAATGTATCGCGGGGCTAGTTTATCGGTTTTTCCGAATCGAATGACGCCTTCCCACGGGGATACTTTCAGAAAAAATTGTCACCTATTTCAAAGGATAACGGCTTTCTACGAACATCAGCGTAGCTTTTCTGTCGATCTCGGGCGATTTTCAATTGGCTTGTGATCTTACGGATTTTGTCAGTGGTTTCTTGAATCAAGTCAGATCGTGTAATTTGGGTATCTCCAACCTCAGTCCAACACAAGGGTGATCTACATTTCCGTCCGTACAGCGCTTCATACGGTGCCGCTTGAATGCTACTGTGATAGCTATTGTTGTACAAAAATTCGACCAGTGGAAGATGTTGATCCCAGTTTCCACCAAAGTCTAGTACACAAGCGCGAAGCAAATCTTCTAAGGTTTGAATGGTTCGCTCAGATTGACCGTCGGTTTGGGGATGATAGGCGGTACTTTGGTCAATTCGGGTTCCCAAAGCTTCTTGTACTGCTTGCCAGAAACGAGAGGTGAAATGGCTATCACGATCAGAAATGATTGAAACGGGTACGCCGTGTCGGGATACGATTTCATTGATGTAGATGTGAGCAAGTTTTTCGGTTGTGAACGTGGTTCGATTTGGAAGGAAATGTGCAGACTTGGTTAATCGGTCAACTATCACCCATATTGCATCGTTTCCTCGGGAAGTTTTTGGGAGGTGTGTCACAAAATCCATGGTAATTTGTTCCCATTTATATTGTGGTATTTCCGGTTGGTGCAACATTCCCGAAGGTTTTTGATACTCGGCTTTAACCCTCGCACAGGTTAAACATTTACTGACGTATGTAGCTATATCCTTTTTCATACCGGGCCACCAATAATACTCTTTCAAGTCCTTGTACATCTTATCTGTTCCAGGGTGAATGGAGTATTTGGACTTGTGGGCTTCGTCCATGATCAAATCACGTAGATTGCTAAAAGTGGGAATCCAAGCTCGATTTTTGTAGTATAGAATTTCGTCAGTTCTTTCTTCAAAGTTTTGTTCGGTTCCATGCAAGTTTTCATTTTCCAAGTGATCTCCTTTCAGAGCTTCGTTTTGAGCAATACGAATTTGTTCGGTGAGACTGGTTTGGACGATCATTCCAAGTGCTCGGACCCGTAATGGTTTGATCCTGTATTTTCTACTCAAAGCATCTGCCACTATATTAGCCTTGCCCGGGTGGTATCGAATCTTACAGTCGTAATCATTCAACAATTCTACCCATCTCCTCTGTCTCATATTTAGTTCTTTATGGTCGAAAATATATTGTAGGCTTTTGTGGTCGGTATATACTGTACACTTGGTGCCATACAAATAGTGCCTCCAGATCTTGAGTGCGAAAATAACCGCGCCTAGTTCCAAATCATGGGTGGTATAATTCTTCTCGTGCACCTTTAATTGTCGAGAAGCGTATGCTATGACTTTGTTTCTTTGCATAAGTACGCACCCTAAACCTTTCCGGGACTCATCACAATAAACTACCAGATCATCAGTTCCCTCTGGAAGACTCAGTATCGGGGCTTGGCATAGTTTCTGTTTTAGCAATTGAAAAGCCGCTTCTTGATCTTCTCCCCACACGTAAGCGCGGTCTGTTTGAGTCAAAAGAGTTAAAGGTTGGGCTATGCTGGAAAAGTTAGCAATAAAACGCCGATAATACCCAGCTAAACCCAAAAATTGGCGGATCTCTTTCGGTGACTTTGGGGCCTGCCAATTTTTGATGGCTTCAATCTTACTCAGGTCTACATGGATACCGTGTCGATTAACAACGTGTCCTAGAAATTGTACTTCTTGTAGCCAAAATTCACATTTTGACAGCTTGGCATACAACCTTTCCTGCTTCAACAGCTCCAAGATAGTTCGTAAATGATGCTTGTGTTCCTCCTTGGTTTTCGAATATATCAAAATGTCATCAATAAACACGATAACGAATTTTTCGAGGTACGGTTTACAAACTCGATTCATAAGGTCCATGAAAACTGCGGCATTAGTCAGTCCGAACGGCATAACTAAGAATTCGTAGTGGCCATAACGAGTTCGGAACGCCGTTTTAGACACGTCTTCCTCGTGGATCTTAACTTGATGGTAACCGGATCGAAGGTCAATTTTCGAGAAATAGTTTGCCCCTTGGAGTTGGTCAAACAAATCATCTATTCGTGGAAGAGGGTATCGGTTCTTGATAGTAACTTTGTTTAATTCCCGATAATCAATGCACATTCTAAAACTTCCATCCTTCTTTTTTACGAATAATACCGGTGCTCCCCAAGGAGAATAACTGGGACGAATGAAACCCTTATCTAACAACTCCTGCAATTGGTTGGATAATTCTTGCATTTCAGAGGGTGCCAATCGATAAGGTGCCTTAGCAATAGGGGCTGATCCTGGAATTAAGTCTATGCGGAATTCAACCTGTCGGTTCCGTGGTAATCCGGGTAAATCGTCAGGAAAGACATCGGGGTATTCACGTACAACGGGAATTTCTTCTATGCGTTTCTCATCAGGATTCTTTATAGTCACGCTTGCCAAGAATGCCATACAACCTTGGCGTAAACATTTCAACACTTTGAGATGAGACACAAGAGGTAATATCGAACCAGACTTCTCTCCTTGTACTACAATCACCTCACCATTCGAAAAGAGAATTTTAACCGTCTTGTCGTTACACACAATCTCCGCCTTATACTTGGTTAACCAGTCCATGCCGACAATAACATCAAAACTTCCTAACTCTACCGAGAGTAGGTCAATAGGGAATGGGTGGTCATTAAGAATAATGGAACAGTCTTGGACTATTTGGTGACAGTTATAGAGTTACCGTTAGCGAGTTCTATAGTATAGGGATTTGTTAGTTCACTAACTGGCATGTTACTCAAGGATACAAAACTAGTGGAAACAAAGCTTCTATCGGCGCTAGTATCAAATAACACAGAAGCATATTGATCAGAAACAGCAAATGTACCAGTTACTACGTTCGGGTCTTGTCGTGCTTCTCCTGACCCAATAACAAACGCACGTCCCCGAGACGCACCTGAAGTCGATGCTTGGTTTCGACCGGTGACTGCTCCTCGATTCAGCTTGGGGCAGTCCCTTCTAAAGTGTTCCGTGCTCCCACATTCAAAACAAGCACAGCGATTCACTACAGTTGAGTTTTGCTGAGCTGGTTGTTGACGAATTGGTTGCAGTCTCGGTAGTTGGGGATGACGGGGTTGGGTTGTCTGGGCTGGTCGGCTCACAATTTCTGCACCTGCTCTGCAATTAGGGGCATAATGCCCAGTTCGACCACATTTCTGGCATACCGGCAATCTGCACCCTCCCACATGATGGTAATTACATTTATCACACTTTGGCAAGGGTCCCTTGTACCTGTCTTGCTTCGTATCGGAACCAGTTATAGCATAATTTCTGATTGTCGGACGCGCACGTTTGCTTGATTGTCCTCCTTATGCTCTCGTCCCATAGTCAGTTCGTTTCATACCTGATGATTCCCCGGCCATTCTCAACACTCCACTTCTTACCAAGTCAAAAGTCACAATGCCGGCTTGAGTCACGGCATTCTCGAACGAAGTGTGACCCACAGAGTTCACCAAACTCCTCACTTCCGGGGCTAAACCCCAAATATAACGTTCAACTCGTTTATCCTCAAGAGTTACTAACCATGGTACTAAGCGGGCCAATTCATTGAAGCGGTTCGTGTATCCCAAATGATCCGCTCCTTTCATCTCCAAACTCCAGAGTTCGTGTTCTAATCTCTGAATTTCGTTCCTTGGGTAGAAATTTTCCAACATCAGTGTTTTGAGTTCAGTCCATGTCATGCGATTCACCGTATCTTGACCTTTTATCTGTACCGTAGTGTTCCACCACATTAATGCGTGATAAGTGAAAGTAGAAGCAACATACTTGACTATGTTTTGCGGTGGACAATTACTAATATTGAGAACAGATTCAGTTTTCTCAATCCACTTGATTAATTCGTTTGGCCCTTCATTGCCCTTGAAATCAATCGGTTTACAGGCCATAAAGTTTTTGATCGAATATTCCCTTCGAGGGGGATTAGGGTTGTTATTGTTATTGCTTGGGTTCGGTGGGGGATTATTTGCATTGGTAGGGGTATTTGTATTAGGTGGGGGATTGTTATTTGTAATTGTTTCAGTGTTGGTTGGGGGAGCATTATTGTTTTGTTGTTGGTTTGTTTGCATATTTGCGTTTACACCGGCAGTTACTTGTGTTACGATAAGTGGGATCACTGCCTGCATTTGCCGAGCAATCATCTCGGCTATTTCTGCCTCAGTCATAGGGTTTACTTTCTTTGGGGCCATTCTATAATGATAAACAATATAAGCCAATTAGTACTAATTCCAGTCTACGGCACTGTGTAATAATAATCACAATAAATGTTGTACAGGTAAACCAGATAACATGCTTACATTTCACAAATTGTTCTATACATTGATATCAAAAAGTACATAGACTTAGCCTGATAAAGGCCAGTTCTTGCATGTATACATCAAAATCTGTCACTAAGTGACTGTTAGACTTAACCCTATAAGGGTTTGTGCTTGTAATAATGTACAAAATTGTGCTCCACATTAACATAACATACTACTATATACATACATGGAGTATCAAAAGATCATTTATACATAATTGTAATATTCCGCATCTATCCATACAGACGATAGATAGCCACAAACATAAAAATAACAGCACCGTAATCACCCAGTTGCAGTTCCACAGCCGAACTGTCACCCTATCCAAACACCAGTGGTGGTAGGCATCTTACTGCTGCAAGTTCAGTACTATCTGATGTAACGTCGATAAGTACTGGGTCACGTCCCTCCTCTCCTGGTTAAGGTTAGCTATGGCTATCGAGTGGTCTATCACACGGTCAGTCTGGACAGCCATCCAAGAGTTGTTTCCTGCGTTTGGGAGGTCAGGGCGAGGGGTAGGTATACTCAATGAACGGGAAGATGAAGTATCTACCCTAGGGCGTGAAGGTCCTCCCCGGTCGTGGGTAGATCTGAATGGAATCGAGGTAGGGTCAATCGGGGTTACTCGAATACGAGCAGTCTGCCGGACTCGCGCAGTAGCTGAAGTCGTCGGCGACAGGTGTGTAGGTGGAGTGGGTAATCTGGCTACTCTAGCAGGTGAACGATACTGACTGTTAACTTCGTCTTGATCCCTGCGTGGTTACCTGGGTAGATAACTATCACATCTGTAGCCGGACAGATCAGTCACATTCCTGGGTAGCTCTCTACAGATAACTTCTTCTTCCACCTCTTCCTCTTCATCCTCCGGCTCCTCTTCTGGGTCCTCTTCTTCTGGATCCTCCTCTTCTGGATCCTCCTCTGATTCTTCCTCGGGATCTCCTCTACAGATATTACCGGTTCTTCTTCCGGTATGTAGTCGTTATTCCTTGACATGACTCAACACGAAGGTTAGTTATAAGAATAATATCTATTGCTATTGCTAACTATTGTCGAAAGGATTAATTAATTAAACCAAATTTAATATTAATTATATTAGAATATAATATTAGTTTTATTAAAATTTTAATTTTTGTTATCATTTAAATCAATATTGAATATAAATAAATATAATATTCATTGTAAAATTTACCGTCATCAACAGTATCATACATACACGTATTCATACACCTTGTTTCACATAAGCACGTATGAGTGTTACATATATATATATACTTTCACATTACCTTTTATACACATATGTTGCCACTTTTACCTAACCACACGTTCCGCGACTTCTCCCCGAATTCCCTTGTACAAGCAAAGTCTGTTATTATGTTCCGGACCACAATAACTCACTTGCCCTACAAGTTCATCCCAACATCCATCAGTATATTATATTAATTTATTATTTAAATATTTCTCAGAGTTAATCGAGCCTACGGTTATATTTTAGGTACCCTAAGGGATAACCTAATCCTTTATAACCAATGGCTCTGATACCAACTTCTGTCACACCCCGACTAGCACAATGCGGAAGCGTAAAGCGGGAATTTAACAGACACCTCTGGTACCAACACATTGTTTATAAAGAAACATTACAAACTAATTTACATTATATTATATTTCTTCGTTCTATCATTATTTTACAGTCTAGGTGGTACAAACAAAACTAGTTCGTTAACTAAACGTTCTTACTACTAACGCCTTTGCCTCTATTCACATAGCATCAACCACACACTTCAGGCAAGTGATAGATCACCCAATCATTCCGATTTAGGTACACCTGAAAAGCAGTTTAAAACGGGTCAACTACTAGAGTTGGTGAGTTTCACGAGTTTCAAGAAAACAGTAATGAGTATTCACCAGTCAACACTTTTAATCATGAAATAAGTATGTATGTATGTAAATGATGTATGTGATGTAATTATGCTAAGCTACAGTGAAGCCTGGACTGTTCGTGCTGCGTGCCTCCATTTCCCACGCTCAATCAACCACTGTGGCCCCTTTCCGCCCACAACATGCTCCGGTAGCTATGTCTAACACTAAATAGCTGGTTCGTACAAATAATATGGACATGTGCAAACGGAATAATGTCTCAGCAACCGTGATGGCCGCGCCTGGGTTTGTCAAACCAATAGTACTATTCACAAGCCACCGGCTCGAAGTTAATCACTGTGATCGTGGGGACTTTCGTGTGTTAGCACTTAGATAATTCACATCATCACATGTTTTGGATAAGTATATAGATATAAGCAAACATGCATTTCACCCCAAAAGTTCGTAAAACAGTTTAAAAGTGGGGTCATGAAACTCACGGTTTAGTAGATATTCAGTACTGTATCAACTCGTGGTTTGTTCAGTCCGCTATCAGTAGTTTCTATAATCAATATTATAATAATATTAATATTTTAATATTATTATAATCTCAATACTAAATTGGCTGTATAACTAATCTGGGTGTAGCTGGAACGCCCAGAAAGTGGCAATAGGCTTAGGTTGTGATGTTGTTCAATGTCTAATACTTAAAATCGAACTTGGCTCAGACTCCCGTTTTCCCAGCTGGGCCAAGTTGTTCGTTTACGCGTTCAGAAAACAGTTATGGGAAAATAAGCTTGGGTAAATGTATTGGTTAATAAAATGATTAAGTTATAAAGAAAGATCACATACTGGGGTCCCGGATTAGCCACGGGGCCCGTTTCTGTTTATTCAGTTTGATTTGAGAAGAAACGCGCACAATCCACCCGGATTGTCCAGGTTTCTCATAGAAAAGTTCATTTTTACTTTATTAGTCCAAAAATATGATTTTTGATCACTCTTGGTGTTTTGATATTCCCGCAGGTTCGTTAGTCGCGAACTTGCCGGTTGTTATAAAAACTGAATTTGTTTAATATTCATATTAGCATAATTAATTAACCGTTAATAATTAAATTAACCACTTATCAATCAAAATATGTAGATTTTTATAAAAATATTTTTGGAATTTATTTAATGATTTATTAATTTATAAAAATTCATTTTATCAGCTATATTTCGCCTGAAAATCGTCCGTTTACCCCAAACAATTTCCAAAAATTCCAAAAAAATTCCTGAATATCAAATCATGTCCCAAAACAACCTGTATCAATTTCAGAATGTAAAAAGCTCGTGCAATATTCTTTTCGGCCCAAATTCTGCTATAAAAATTCACACGAACGCAAAGAAACAAAACACCTTTAAACTTCTCCAAATAATTCCAAAATTCATATGTGATCAAAATACATTAAATCTGAGTTCCCAGAAAAATTTCATAATTTTTGAAGTATTTTAGCTATTTTTCCCAAATAAACGTCCTAATTCGGTAATAAATTCGCCAAATATTCTCGGATGGTCGAAAAATTACAAAATTTAAACAGGGACTTATTTACATGGTCCCTGATGTCTCTGAAAAATTTCAAGTCCTAAAAATATGCACATCACAACCTTAACCTAAATAGCCCGTAAGCGAGTGTTTCGGCATTACCTTGGCGGGTTTGGCTCGTTTCCGACTTTTTAATCAAGTTTTCAGATTCTTGTGCTTCTAATCAGGCTAGGTACAAGTCCTATATCACAAACCAAGCAATATTTCATCAACATGACAGCCCTTAACTTAGGGTTTCGGCTAGTGCACAAAAACGAACTTTTGAACCGTAAAAACACCGTTTCAACCCTTTAATCCGTGTTTATGGCCAAAAAAAACTATCAAAGCTGGTTCCTTACCGTGTTTATGATCAAAACATTTTTATGGACCATTTTTAGGATTTTTACACGGTTAGGAATGATTTTTAGTAACCAAGACATGTTTTTATGGTATTAAACAAGTTTAAACAAGTATAAAAGCTACTTATTTAAGCTCCTTACCTTAGGGTTTGAAGGTTTTCTGGAATTTCAGGTTTAGAGCTGCTTGGACCTCAATTTTTATCAACTAAAATGAATAACCAAGCTTGTAAAACAAGTTTTATAAAAGAGTGGGGGTGGGCTGCGGCCGGAAGAAAGATTGGGCCCAAGATGGGCTTTTTTGGCCCAATAATCTGGTTTCTCAAGCCCAAATACGAAAAGCCCGGTCCAAATTTAGTTCGGGTTCGGTTTTTGGCGCGAAAAACTTATCGGGTGCGTTAAACAGCGCGAAAACGAGTGTTTTTCGGCTAGTTTTGTGTAAAATTATAAAAGCATACTATATGTTTGTAAAAATCAAAAATATTTTCACGGATCGCTTAAAACATTTCAAATAAGTGTTTGGTAAGTCTTTTTCGGCTTAACGGATGATACAATGCTTGGTTTGTAACTATCTTTTGCGTTTAAATCTATAGCAGGTAGTTAAACGAGCATATTTTCGTTTAACTTGTTTGCTATCAAACTAAGGCCATATTTCTAATGTCTTAGCTTGTATTAAACGTATATCACTCATAGATGGCCCCCCGAGATATCTGGGTCATAACCCGACCCGTTCGGTTAATCGTTCGTTTGTTATGCAAAAAGCGTTTATTTGCTTAATCGGTAAATACGTACTGAGGTGTACCTTGTTTTGGCTCAAATGTCACACCCTCTATCTCAATTCTCATTCTGGATTGAGCTTGATATGATACTGTACAATCATCCTCCAATCCCTTGATTTGACTTTCATATGTTGCCTCACTAGCCTCATACACATTCAGAAAGACATCCTTCCTTTCACATTCAGGTTTCCATTTTCCAACCTCCTGATTTAATTCATCAATTGTAGCAAGAAGATCAGATATAGAAGTATCAGAATGTACCTGAGTGTTGGAAGATTCAGCTTTGTCATGAATTTTGGCCATGAATGCAACATTTGCTTTCTCCATTTCTTCAGCATGATTACTCCAGTTAAACTCTCCATCCTGAGCCCCCCTTGTAACAGCTACATTCCCTTGATCCCTTTGCTGGTTCACAACATTTTGAGATGGTCTGTTTTGATTTGTGTGAACCTGCATCTGATTATTTCTCTGAGGTTGAAAGGTTTGTTGCTGATTTCTGTTTTGGTGTTGATATGGGTTCTGGTTGGAGATTTGAGTTCTTTGCTGGAAGTTTTGGTTTTGATTTTGGTAGAATTGAGTCTGGTTCAATTGGTTTCCAGCTTGTTTAGGCAAATTACACTCTTTTGCAAAGTGACCTGGTTGTTGACAGTTGTAGCAAATGGCCTTAGATTTATCAAATCCAATTCTCTCATTAGGTCCATTGAAACTTGTCCTACCAGTCCTGTTGTATAATCTTTTGCTTCTTACTGCCAGCATGGCTGCCTGCCACTTGATATCCATATCTTCCAAGTCATCAGCATCAATTTGTTCAAGATCTTCCTGCACAATGCTTGTATTGATGAGATTTTTGGCTACAAAGGCATGATATGAATCAGTGAACATTGAAAATAGGGCTTGATAATCTATTCCATGGGCATTGTTGTTGTGCAGGAAAGCAGATTGTCCACCAGCAGCAGATGGAGCCTCATCCTCAATCAATTGGACATTAAATCTTGACTGTCCACTGCAGGTTGAGCCTGCGTCTGAT
The DNA here is from genome assembly GCF_021521415.1 of Bidens hawaiensis. Lineage (NCBI taxonomy): Eukaryota > Viridiplantae > Streptophyta > Magnoliopsida > Asterales > Asteraceae > Bidens > Bidens hawaiensis. The sequence goes on along the minus strand of NW_027502437.1, from coordinate 24,410 downwards.
GGTTCTTCAATGATTGGTTGATGAGATTTGATTGTGAGGTTTCCCATCGGTGCTACTAGAGCATTGTTCATTTGAAAACTGGGTTTATCCTCCTTAATCATGTGATTCTCAATCATTTCATGCTCAGCAGCCTTAAGAAAGGCAATCACATCATCCAGTTTGAAGCTAGGAAAACTTTCCTTTTCCTTTATAAACTTGCTTGCAGTATACCATTCGCCAGATAGAGATGACAGAAGCTTCTTGTTAAGCTCAAAATCGGAAATCTGCAAATCAGTGGTCCTAATTTCATTCACAATGGTCATGAACCTTTGTAACACTGACTTCAACCTTTCTCCTTCTTTAAACATAAATCTGTCCAACTGCTGCTTCAGTCGGTCTTTCTTAATATCTCTCAATTTAGTGTTTCCTTCAAACATTTCAATCACTGCATCATATATATCCTTTGCGGTTTTATAATGATTTACAGTGGTTAAAATTTCCCATGAAAGCCCCAACTTCAGCATTGATAGTGCTTTATCATCCCTCTTTTTCATTCTCAAATCGACCGCAGCGTTGTTGTTTGGAGCTGCTGAAGGAACATAGTTCCCTTCAGTGATAGCCATCCAAAGTTTCGGGTCGTTATAGTTCACTACAGCTTCAAATAGCACTTTCCATTTTATGAAGTTCTCTTGTCCAAGCAGCCTTGGAATCTTGTTGGTTGACACTTCCTGGTCTTCCATTTCACCAGATCTGAGTTTTTCAGCAGCAAAGCACAATGAATCTTCAAGCTTCTTCACAAACCCTCAGTCCCGTGGTCTTCAGTGAGCTTACTCAAGCTCAGATACCACTTTTCAGGATCGTCAGTCGGGTGAAACCTTAGCAAAGGTTTGACAAGAACACACCGACTCGAATACCCAAAGACCGATTGAATATCCCAGCGGAATCAGGATATCCAATGATTGAGAATGAAGGATTGTGAACAAATATCAAACACAAAACAGTAAATGCTATTTCAGAGACAAAGATTCACTATATTTAATGATACATCAATGGAACAGTGAATGGAATGTCTAGGGTTTTGTGTGACGGCGGCGGCTATTGTACGATGAACAAAATGGAATGTTTTTCGTAATCAATGCGTGCCAGCGTATTCCGTCTCAAAATCCGTACCCTAAAGGTACCCTAGGACATCTATTTATAGACCCTGACATTCCTTCTAGAAGTCCTAGTCATTACATAATGAAAAATAAAGCAAAATCCAAGTGTTACAGTCCTCGAGCAAGGTACATACCTTGCTCGAGCAAACTTCCTATACTAGGTGTGCTCGGTGAATGTCCTCGAGCAGACTTTACTTGGAATATATTCTCTTTCGAAGAATACATATTCCCTTTGAGTAAGCTTCATTCCTCTTGACTTGTTCAAGCTTTGCTCGAATAAGTCCATCGAGCAAGCTCATTCTTCTTGATGTCTTCAGCTTTTCTTATTCAGCAATCTTTAGCATGCTCGGATGTAAATCTTGCTCGGTAACTGAACTGTGCTCGCAGTCTTTGCTTTGATTCACGTGACATCCTCTTATTGCATCCATGCTCCTCCCCATGTGCTCGATCATCCTGTGCTCGTAACACTTGGCTAGAACTTGTATGATCAAGCTGTTTGCTTGATTGGCAATCCATGCTCGATAGAAGAATACTCTTGCTCGTTGAAGTGTAGCTTGCTCGAAGCCTTTAACACTTAGAGGAATCAACCATTTAAGGTTCATAACCTTGCTCGAAGTAGTAAAAACCATGCTCGATCGTCTGGGCTTTCTCGAATTCCATACTTAGCCGTTTCTTAGGAGGTTGAGAAGATTCCAATCTTCCTTGTAGAAAATCCAACCCAACATATCCATCGACCTATCCTACCTTCCTCCGGTTCTACAGCCTCTTAGATCTTTATCTCCTGGACCAAGCTCCTTATCTTGCGAGAGACATGCCTTGAGCCACGAACCGGATCAGCTGCACAGTAAGTCATTTCCCTCCAAATCCATTTCCCTCCAAGTACCTTTCTAGAATCTCCTTCTTGTTGGGCTCCCTGTATTGGGCTCTTTATTTCCTTTGTTGGGCCAGAGCCTACTTATGAGGCCCGTCTCATGGGTAGGCTCTTCAGTAATGCATACTCGTGTTCACTCTCTACAATCTCACTCTCTTTCTTCTTTTTGTGTACAAATGAACACATACATCCTAAACTAACCTATGCATCTCATCGTGTTCAAGAAAAAGATGGCGAACGAGATCTCTTCCGAAAAGATAAGCGAGCTTCACGTGTAGAAATGAGCTTCTTTAAACCTTAATCCCAAACTAAGTGATCTACACTTTCCTATACCTGAGTGTTATATTTATATAAATGTTTATGCCGAGTTTTCACCTAAACAACACCCTACACATGTACATGCTTAAATAATGTTTAAAAATATAAGGCAAATTGGAAATAAATAATCCCAACTTTTGTGTATTGACCGATAATATTCCCAACTTTAAAAATCACTACCAGCGGTCCCAACTTTCAGCTATTTTTGTCTCAATGGTCCTCTGTTAAAAAACACTTAGCGTCGCTATGTTTTTTCCCAAGTTTCTAACCGATGTTTTAGGGCTTTTGATCGGAAGAACGATACTATTCGACTGATGTAAAACTTATCTCGAAACGGTGATTCAAATGACTTGATTTTTGTTAATTGAAAATTCAAACACCGAATTGAAACATTGTTTTGTCGCTTGGGTAGCAGCTTCGAGATAAGTTATAAATCGGTCGAATTGTATCGTTCTTCCGATCAAAAGCCATAAAACATCGGTTTGAAACTTGGGAAAAAGCATAACGGCGTTAAGTGTTTTTTAACGAAGGACTATTAAGACAAAAATAGTTGAAAGTTGGGACCGTTGATAGTGATTTTAAAGTTGGGATTATTATCGGGCAATACACAAAAGTCGGGATTATTTATTTCCAATTTGCCAAAATAAAACACAAACTTCTTCTGCATGAAAAATGATTAAAGTTTGGAAAGAACATAAAAATGTTGGTTAAAAGGTGTGATATAATATAATATAATATATATATCATATAAAACTTAGGGCTTTTGATCGGAAGAACGATACTATTCGACTGATGTAAAACTTATCTCGAAACGGTGATTCAAATGACTTGATTTTTGTTAATTGAAAATTCAAACACCGAATTGAAACATTGTTTTGTCGCTTGGGTAGCAGCTTCGAGATAAGTTATAAATCGGTCGAATTGTATCGTTCTTCCGATCAAAAGCCATAAAACATCGGTTTGAAACTTGGGAAAAAGCATAACGGCGTTAAGTGTTTTTTAACGAAGGACTATTAAGACAAAAATAGTTGAAAGTTGGGACCGTTGATAGTGATTTTAAAGTTGGGATTATTATCGGGCAATACACAAAAGTCGGGATTATTTATTTCCAATTTGCCAAAATAAAACACAAACTTCTTCTGCATGAAAAATGATTAAAGTTTGGAAAGAACATAAAAATGTTGGTTAAAAGGTGTGATATAATATAATATAATATATATATATATATATATATATGTGTGTGTGTGTGTGTGTGTGTTAAAGAAATCATTTATTGAAAAGAAAACGAATTACAAGAGTTTAGAGCGTTTATATATATGAGTTTATAAAGAATTGACATAAGTATGAGTTATAATATTTCACTATGTTTATGTAAACTCATATTCTTAGAAATGGAGTTTTTAACAAGAGTATGTAAAGATATTTAGATTTGAATATATATAGTTAAATGTGTAGAAACAGGGTTTTCTTGGTTTATAACACGATTCTTGAGAAATATATATATATATATATATATGTTGGGAATTTTAGTAAAATATAGACATTTGGGAAAATATATGAAGTTGGATTAAAAAATGAAGCTTCATGAATATATAAATAGAAATATATGTTTTCGAAAATAAAAGAATCGTTTTTTGAGGAAGAAATAAATGTATTTATAGAGTCAAAATGTGTTTCTTACTTTCGAGTACACAAAAATATATTTTTAAAATTCTTCATGTTAAAAAATGCGTTTACATAAGTCTGTAATGTTTAAATATGATTTTTAAATAAAACTATAAGTTTTATGTTTTAAAGCGACAAATAAAAAAATATTATTTGTAATAACGACACTTTGTGTCAAAACGGTGATTTTCACATAAATATATATGTAGGTTCCCTGGACGGATCACACGAGATATCCCGATATACACAGGTGCGGAATCCCTGTGTAGATCGTTACGGACGTAGAACACAAACACACAAACACACGAATACGATACGAACAAACACACGTTATATTAATAACTCAACACGTGATACTTACAGACTCTCGACCTCACGTCACTTGACTCACTGAATTACACGTAACTTAAACAACTTCGTAAACAGTAACCGTAACCTATATAAATACACGACAACTTCGCCTCAGGCGAAGTTGTCCATAACTTCGCTTGTTCAACAAGTTCGCCTAGGCGAACTTGTCAACAACTTCGCTTGGTTAACAAGTTCGCCTAAGCGAACTTGTCAACAACTTCGCTTTAAACAAACAAATACATAAACAATATTACAGACTCGATTACAGACGTTAGACATATGAACTACTGACATTTATGCACCAACAATATATTTCGAAGAAATACATACATGTTAGACTCAAGAATATTAACTTTTACAAGTTATACGACTGAAACGGTATATAAAATCTATTCAAAGTTTATATGAATAAACGTACAAGTATATTATGCTTTGTAATCATAACATAAAGAAATATTACTTTGAAATTAATATATAGTTTTAATATATATTTATTACTCGACCAAACTAATCGGTTATATCTAAATGAAATTGACGCTAATAAGAGTTATATTTCTAATATTTATACTAAGTGTATAAATATTTAAACAAGTATATTCTACTTTTTTATGCCAAAGACATGGAGTTTGGGTTTGTTCATTGAATTATTTTCACATAATGATTGAAGCCTTATTCTGATGAAAGCATGAGAATTTTCTACTTTGATTCAAATATTATTCTAATTGTCATACATAATAATTGCTGCAGATTTTGAAACCTATTGATATAAAGCATCCTACCAGTTTTATGGCATGAAGACAACATTCTTCATCACCCGCAAGGTGGCCATAGTAATTGGGTGTCTCCAAAGATTTTATATTTGGAGACTGTAAGGTAAAAATTTCAAGTAGGTTTATGATCATGTTTGAATACTTGAGTTCCTAGACAAAAACTTTTACAAGCTTCTACTAAATTGGGTCAAAGGGGTAACTTTTGGGACATTTTAAAATGGCTCGGTTGGGTGACGGGTCAAATTTTTAAACGGCCTGGTCAGGTAACGGGTTAAAGTTCCAAACGGGTCAAATTTTAAACAGGTCGTTCGGGTAATAATTCAATATTTTAAACGGGTCAGTTGGCTAACGGGTGAAAATAGGAACTTTTTATACAGGTTGTTTACTCGAATCAATCAGAATTCTATTCAACATTTTGAATTTACTTTGAAAAATGAATTTATTAACTTCATCTTAGATCTAGAAATTTGTTAAAGGAAAATTCCGCAAAGTTGTTTTCTAATTTCACTAAAGAATATTAACACAAAACTGGATTATATGTTATTTCATTACAATTTTGTATAACACAAAAAACTAAGTTAGACAATTTAAGTTAGTGTTATCGTAGGTAATGGATAATTAGGCAAAAAAATGTTGTACGCTTGTTATGCGCAGATAATTAATTAAGATTAAGTCATTTGTGTGTTATAGCTTTCCGTCACATATGATGCGGGATTATCTCGTAATTTGATTTTCAAAAGTTTATTTTCAGTTTTACTTTTATTTATTCGTGTTTACCTCTAAAGTTGACAAATCAATTTAAATTTGTTAGTTTTCCAAATTTAAATTGATTAATTGCACTGCATCCGTTATTTGCTCCCATTTGCCAACTTTTTAACCCTACAGGTCAATTTTTATTATATCAACTGTCCGCTTCATAATAATCTATTTTGGCATTTAATCGGTTATTGGCTCCCATTTGCCAACTTAATTTTGGCCTGTACTACAGGTCAATTTTTAATATATTAACTGTGTGACCTCGTAAAGTCGAACCGTACGTTTTTTCACGATTACCCCAGGTTTCTTGTTGTTGTAGACCGAGCTTGATTCGTTGATAGGCAATATTTGTACTCACGGTAGTTGAGATCAATGTTTTGAAACCCGGACAGGACCGGCCTGTTCGACCGGTCTGACCGGGACCTGGTAGGTACCCCGGTCCGGTTCACATAGCATAACCCGTTTTCTAATAGCCCGGCCGGGTTTGTCGGTTTGCGGTCTGACCGGAACCGGTGAACCGCCGGCCGAACCGGCAAAACCCTTTTTCCTCTATTAAAATAAAAACATGCAGCATGCTAGACTCGAACCCGGGTAAATCCTATGTGAACGTATTTAGTGATCTTCTCCAAAGCCATCCCACTAGCCTTCAATGATATCTTTGTATACTAAAATTAACTTATATATACTATAAAAGCACAATTATGGCAACTGAACTGTTAGTGGCTACGTAGAATTATTGGACTTTTTGGAATCTCATTTATTATTCATTTTTTATAAACAAAAATTATATTATATATATATATATATATATATATATATATATATATTATTTATGACATCATCCGGGTCAAACACCGGTCCGCCCTCCCGGGTCGGTCCGACCTTTGACCCGGTAAGGCGTCCGGGTCGACGTTCGGGCCGGGTCTGAAAACATTAGTTGAGATACGGTGACCTTAAATATACTAGGTGTAAAAAGCATATTAATAACAAATGTTAAATGGCCTGTTGGGTTTACAAGGGCGTTTCAAGTTTTAACTGTTTCAATGTCAATCAAATTATGAGAATTGTTAAATGATTGTTGGAGAGCTCGGTGATTCAATAAATGGCAATATATATTTGTCATTTTTCCTGGAATTTAATCATTTTTATTGTTATGAACCAAAAAAGGACTGGGATGATATCAAATTTGGTGTGGACAATCAAGTTGATTTCTATGCAGTTTCTTTTGTTAAAGACGCAGAAGTTATCAATGAGTTGAAGAATTATTAAAACAGTAAGCATATATAAGCATATAACAAATGTTTGTAAATATCTGTGTACTTGAAGTTATATGAATTATAACTTCTGGTTCTGTCTTAGCAGGCTGTGGTGCAGATATTCAAGTTATCCCAAAAATTGAAACTGCAGACTCCATACCAAATTTGCATTCAATTATCACTGCTTCTGACGGGGTAAATTTATTGCTTATCATTCACTTTTGTTATATTTTGCTTTCACTGAACATTTGAAGCTTTGTTGGAGATGAATGAAATAAGTATATTGGCTGCAGTTGATATTTAATCATAGCTTTCATCAATAACCATCCGTTTGTTTATATTGTGTTTTGGTTTATGCAGGCGATGGTTGCTAGAGGCGACCTTAGTGCAGAGCTGCCTATTGAAGAGGTTCCATTTTTGCAGGTAAAGACTTTTTGACAGTAGACAGTAGAGTTGCCGAAATGGGCAGGTTGGGGATTGAGTCGGTTTGACCCGTAAACACCTTATTGTCCATTTTTTTTAATATAAATATAACTAATGTGTTAAATATGGTTATAAAACCTATACTGTTAAGATAATAAAGCTGTTTTTAAGTAAAATGATTTGGTTGTAAGCACATTTGATATTTTTAGTTAAGTTATCAAATTCTAAGATAACATAAACCCAAATTGACTCATTTATAAGTAAATATGTTGAAATCCTCACTTCATACATTAACTACTAACCGTGATCAACTTGAATTGATTTTCTTTCATTAGGAAGAGATAATCAGGACAAGCAGAAGCAGCATCGGAAAGCTGTTATTGTTGCAACAAACATGCTTGAAAGCATGATTGTTCATCCTACACCTACACATGCAGAGGTATCCGACATTGCTATTGCTGGTGCTGATGCAGTCATGCTTTCTGGGGAAACTGCTCACGGAAAGTAAAGACTTTTTCTCAAAACAATTTTCAGCAGCTTTATTTATCAAGATTGCTAATTTTGAAAATATTATCAAGCCTTTTCGTCTCATATCCTCTTGTTATCTCGTGCTAGGTAGGTTTCCACTAAAAGCTGTTAACGTAATGCACACGGTGTCGTTAAGAACCGAGTCAAGCATAATGAGTGGTGGCACAATATCCACTCTTAATCAAGTCTTCAAGGTGGATTATCGTACCAACATTTATTTATTTATTTATTACTTTTAAAATTTATTTATATAAAAACTTATCACACGGGTCGTCCAAAAATTAAACGAAACGTTCAGTTGAAGAAAGCAACCGACACAAACATTATAAATGAAACGCCCGGTTGGTGAAAGCAACTGACACAAACCTAATGGACAAAACGCTAGGTTGGTGAAAGCAACAGACACAAATATATTTAACGAAACGCCCGGTTGGTGAAAGAAACCGACACAACTATATTAAACGAGACGCCCACTCGGTGAAAGTGAGCGACACAAATATAATAAACGAAACGCTCGGTCACTGAATGCGACTGATACAAACATAATAAACGAAACGGCTGGTTGGGCGCAAGCGACTAGCATAAACCGACATGCGAGTTGATAACGATAACTAACTGAACTTACACGTATAGGACGTGTGAAGGCAACAGATCTCGGGTTTAAATTTAAGTTGTTAGGGAACTGAACACTAAACTAATGAGGTGAGTTTCACGACCCTTTTTTACTGTTTTACTGCTTTATAAACAGGGGAGAAACATACGCCAATGCTTTTATATACGATAATTATAAACAAAATACTAATCCTTATGCGAACATGAGTTGAACTATGCAGCGCTATAATCCCCTTACTTGCATACTATAACCATTAGCTAACGGAGTTAGCCACGGGAATATACAAACAGTACTATTGGCCTTGACACCCCCTACTATTAGGTTAGTCGCGCTAACCTCTGATATTGCATCGAAACAGGGTGCGTATATTCCATCTGTGAGACTTGGACATGGCAAAAGGATATAAGTCATAGTTTGGTTATAGGCTCAGTGTTCGTCATATTAATTCATAGATTTAGCTGCTCTACGGAGGATCATCGTATTTGTTTCAATGGATTGTCGTATACTTATTTGTGTACAGATTCAACGTTTTATGAATAACGTGATTTCATATCGAATCTCAAAACCTGTGAATTCACCAACCATTATGTTGACTTTTAAAACGTATGTTTTTCTGGGAATTAACAACGCTCATAAGGAATCATGAAGATGGGACCTCAATGCATAATTAGGATACCTTTTTGAAGTGATTTCACTTGTATCACCCTATCGATGTTTAGGGTCACATATGAGAAATCTCCTTTTTGTGTTCAACTAATTTTGCTTGAAAATATATATTGGTTTGTAAACAGTTTTAAAAACTACTGGTATACTAATACATCTATGTTGGCGATAATCATATGCTTACGCTATATATGACGTCACGTGCCCGTGTTTCCGCTTTGGTGGGGTGTGATAGTTTAGGTTAGCATGGCCGTGTTTTTACTTCTTGAATTTTTGTCTTTTCTTCTTCTTGACATGGCCATGCCTTGATCCACCATAGGGCGTGTTGAGTCTGTTTTCACATTTTTTCTTTGTTTTTCTTGTATATCAACTCGTTTTATTTTTTAGGGCTATATTCACCTATAGATAGAAATTATAAACATTAGCGGTTATTTATTTTAATATAATTGTCAATATTATGCTTATTTGGAGATATTTTAGTGCCAAAAAGATGTATAAGTTATTATACACGAGGCTTCATCAGAAAATTGGTTTTTTGACCATTTTAGTCCCTAGACTTGTTTAAAATCGATTTTTAGTGCGAATTAAGCGAGTTAAGGACCGGTAAGGACAATATAACAACATATCAAGTGTGAAACATGATTATAACATAAAATTCATTTTTTATTGACATCCAAAGATCCGAAAATCAAAACGGGTCGGGTTTACAATGTGAATACGAATACAAAACAACTCGAAAATAACATGACATGTTTGACCATCATCGTCCTCCCAAAAGCTCGACATAAAGTTTCTCAAATCATGATTTTTAATTTAAAGACGTTTTCCAAACAACTCTTGTTTCCGTACTACCTCTACATTGAAAGCGTGAAGAAAGCAGCATTGATGCTGACATGTTCATCAAGATGTTTTGCGTGACTCACACTTATTATATGTCTTGTCACAACTGACAACAATACAAAGAATGTGCTTTTCACAAAATACTTTGATGCCTCATCATGTTTTCTAAATTGCAGAGTAAAATAACTAGTTGCATTTTTTGCACGGAAAGAGTAGAAATATATTAAAAAAGGCGTAAACGCCTCCAGCGGGAAACTGGAAAAAAGTTATAGACTTTGAAAATAAAAAGACAGAGAAGAACAAGAGGTAAACATTTAAGGTGTAATGCAAGACAATGGAGGAGAAAAAGATTCATTTGAAAATAAAAAAACAGAGTAGAAATAACTAGTTGCTACTTATAAAAATGTACCATTGGATTAACAGGTGCTAGCACATTCCTAGAAGCGATTGCAAACTTTTTATGCCGATGGAGGAGAAAAAGATTCATTCGACCCTAGTGAAAATATGCTAAATATATATGATAATTTATGTGATCAATAAGGCAAAATGACCGTATTAGAAAACTAGAAGTTTTACGAATTAAAATATATTACACAAATCACATGCTTGATCATATGAGGGTCACCCCAAACACTCCCATAGTTACGTCCATGACTATACTCAAGATTAAAAGGCATTATCAATGTTGTCAAATATTCTAAAAACCAAACCAAATGTTTTAACCTTATAAATAGATATAGCAAGGATGATTAACCAGCTGTGATGTGATGGTTTGATGTAGGCCCGTAAATGAACCAAACATTCGGTGAATTATTCGTGAACCGTTCGGCGGGAAGTTTATTTATGTTCGTTTATTTAATAAACGAACGAACATGAACAAAAAATTTGTGTTCGTTTAATTAAACGAACGAACATGAACATATGTTCCGTTCAGTCATTTATGTTCATGAACGTTCGTTTATGTTCATTTATGTTTGTTTATTTATGTTTATTTATGTATTAATAGAAAATAATTAAATATTATCTAGATAAACCATCTGCTTAAAGGTTTTATATTTGTTAATTTTGTTCATTTAAGTTGGTTTATGTTTGTTTGTGTTCATTTACATTTGTTCATGTATGCTCGTTTATCTTTGTTCAGTTAACTCATTTAGATTTTAAACAAAAGAACACAAATGTTCCTTTTTAAATAAACATACACGAACATAAATATTTGTTCGATTAAGTGTTCATATTCTTTTAAAGTTAAATGAACAAACACGAACATGCCCATGTTCGTGTTCATTCGATTCGTTTACAGGCTTTCATTATTTACATTGATGAATACATCGGTCTCAATATTTAGGCTCTGCCGATTTTATTTGTGTTCGTGAACCATTCGTGAACACATTAATTTTCTTAATGAACGAACACGAACATAAAATCTCGTTCAGTAAGTGTTTGTGAGCCGTTCATGAACACATTATTTTCCTAACGAACGAACATGAACAACACATTGTTTGTGTTCGTTCGGTTCGTTTAGAGCTCTAGTTTGATGGTTAGACCTTGGACAATATCAATATATATTTTTATTTTTATTATAAATGTAAATATAAATATAAATACTTAGATGGTGACATCCATACACCATATCCATCCATATATACATGAAACTAGTATATAAACCCGTGTAATACACGGGTGAAAAAAAATATTTTTTAAACATATAAATAAATCTATGGCATGTAAAATAAAAAAAACTCTACACAAAGCTTCAAGAGGAAGGAAGATTGTAAAGGGGTCGTGTAAAATGGAAGTGATTTTAAACCAAACAGATGTGGCCAACGTTTATGGATGTCATGTCATGTAATCAAATGCTTATACGAGTGATATGGCGCAGAAACCCTTTGGATGATAAAAAAAGAAAACAAAATGTATACTGTTTATTCATTAATAAATATAATATACCACATCCAGTGTCATCAACTTCAAAACGTACTACACTCCAATACCATTTATGTCCAGTAGCTTTGGGCAATTCATGAAATTTAAAACGTTTTAACTATTAAGTGAAATATGATATATGGTTTTAGAAGTTGTTAAAAGGAACTGGGTGAAAGGTGGATGCTGGTGAACCAAATGAACAATGTGTACCGTGTAGGAAGCAATTACAGTTTTGATTAAAAGAAATAACTATAAAGTATGGAATTTGAAAACATCTTATTGAGCAAAAAGCAATGCATGTAAAGTGTTAACAATATCAAATACGTTTTGATCAAAAGGTCAACATGGTCAACTTTACAGTTTCTATCAAATTTCTTCAATCTGACTATGTATCCAATTAAACCTCTTGCTAAATTTGAAAATTCCTGCATTACCCTTTTAGCCTTACAAACAATTTGTATAATTCCAAGCTTACCCCTCCAGTGTCTAATTGTAGATTATGTAATTGTAATTTTGACCCTTAAGTTTGATATCAATCAGAGTTTGGATCTCAACTAAATTAGCTTTGACCAAATGCAGAACACCAAGATAAAAAGATAATTGTCTATGGCCGATAAAGTCCAAAACAGGCTGCAAAACAAACCATTAGGCTTCCAATTCTCACCACCCTCCTTTGCAACCTAAATCATAAATAAATATTATTTCTAATTCCAAATCAAGAAGATGTAACTTATGTTAATTGCAAAATAATATTACTACTGCCAATGTCTCAATCAGTATGGCATGTAAACAAATTAAAACAACTTAATTATAAGTGAAATTGTGGCACATTGAAAATGATAAATTTCCCATTTATGTAACTTATGAATGTTGAAAACAAAAACAAAAAGTCAAATGCCTGAATGTGATCGCTTTATTTTAAAATTTTCATGACGAAATGTGCCACCCAATCATGATATATAATATCTCCACCTTGAATCATAAAATTGGGTATCATACCTGTTTGACCAGCCAAAAGAATGATATAGCAAATAGTTAGTACCATATTTTGACCCGCCCGTTTAAATTAGCATAACAATGATCCTTTGGGGTTCTCAAGGAAAGATAGCATAATAAATAAGAAAACTTTATTGATTCCAAACAATTTTCTTTGAACTTGAAATTTGAGATAAATTTACATACTTTTTGACCCGTAAAAACATATTATGAATTATAAGTTTCCCTAGTAGTTCATCTTGAATAACTCCCTTTGCCCAGGTGACGCTAAATGTAGCATACATGTGTGCGCAACTATGCATACACAGACATGTTCATTATGATCAGTGGTAAACTTTGGTGATGAGCTACTTTTGAATTTGATAGGCATACGGCTAACTAATGAGTCATGAAAGACAAAAGGCAATTTGGTAACTAAATGCACGAAGATCTAACTATGGAAACCTTTTCATGTGGGTATGCTTTTTTGAACCAAGTAAACAACTACTTAAACAAACTCTCCCACCATTAACAGTTATGTATTTGAAAAAGGCCAAAGAAAGAACCCAAACATATTAGGATGGTACGGTATACGACTTCTTTTAATTGGCAACATAAACATAAAAACAGTACTACCAAACAAACAAATTAAGGAATCAAAAATAATACCAATGCTGGGGCATTAAACTGTTCATATGGAGGACCGTTCTAGCATATCCAAAATCAGAAAGCTCTGCAATCCGATAACCATCCAAAGAACATTCAAGAATTTAAGTCCCTATAGATTGTATACAACATTAGAATTGAAATATTGTTAATTAATCAAACAACAATTCATAATGAAATGGCTTACCAATGTGCCATCCTTGAGGTCACTTGGAAGATAATTGTAAATTACTCTCATATGAATATCATTAATACTGTTTAGGTTGATCAACAATAAGTGAGACAAATTGCTGCCAAGGATTCTACCTGCAAAAGTAGCATAATTCATGGTGAAATTTAGATAAGTAATTGTGCTAAAAATAATTTGATTTTCCATTGTTCATTTGATCTATATGCAAATATAAAGGTTTATTATAGTGGTATAGGCCCAACAGTTTTATCATTTATGCACATGTTTATTTTCAATTGTTATTCGCTCAATTATGTTTGTCATCAACGTTAATTTGTGTTAGCTCGCTTAAGTTCATGAACCGTTCGTTTATTAATAAACTCACATAAAAGCTCGTTTGTTTAATTGTTTGTGTTCAATCATTTGCTCTGTTAAAGTTCGAACGAACAAACATGAATATGCTTTGTTCGTGTCCATTCGGTTCTTTTACGTGTCTATCGCTTACCATTATCATTGAAAAATTTGTTCATATATAGAATACAATACTGAAAACACAAATAGATAGCCATAAACTGAAACATATTGCAATTCTGGTACACAATAAAGCCAAACATATGAATTAGGTCTATTCAAAATGAAATTCAAAGTCAAAGTTTTACCTGAGCAACAATACAGTAAACGATGAATAACACAAACTGAGTAATGTTTCAGAAATTAAACCTAATTGGGCCACGAACCATTGTGTCTCAAAATACCCCTATTCCATCATCAAATTTTTAAACCCTAAGTTTTAATAAGATGATGATTCGTACGTGTAATGTTGAAGGAGGTGCACAATGGATGATCTGGTGAACACAAACCGGAGCATTGAATAAGAGGGCTAGGGTTAACAGAATTTTATCAGATTGCTAGGGTTGTATGATCCAAATTTGGTGAAATACGTATCTCGCGATTTGTGATTATTATTATTATTATGTTAATAAAAATAAATAATAGAATGAGAAAATTAGACGTGGACAAAAGAATAGTTTTGGTGAGAAATCCATTCCTCTTTTATCAGACAGGGAGATAAGGAAAACTAAATGGATCTTTGTATGTAATAAAGATATAGCCAAAAGAAAAAAAGTCATTTAAATTTCCTAGTAACTGATCCCTTGTGAAATAATTATTCCTTCCATACTCATAAGTATAATAATAATTATTCCTTGTTTCTTTCTTTCTTTATCTTTTTCTTTTGTGCAAGCAAAGCAAAGCAACCGATTCCTCCTATCTTTTCTTTTGCCATGAATTCAAACCCTAACGCTGCCGATCATCAACAGTGTCACTTCACCCGAATGCCTAATTGAGATCACCACTGACGACGATGACGATCAACCACGCCCAATCTTCAGGTTTCACTTTATTCATTCATTCTTACTTTCCAACTGATGGCAATGCATTAACTGCTCTTCATTGCTTGCAAACTGCTACTTACGTCTCTTGGTAATTTCCTACTTAAGTTGCTTATCTTTCCTAATTATAATTGCTAATGTCTTGGTTACGATTATTACTCTATATAAATAAACCCACCGGAAGAGTTAGTTATGTGTAATACAGGTTTTTCACTTATATTTCCTCTATTCTAGAGACTTATTCAATATTAATTAATTTCTTTTGTGTGCATTTACGATTTGATGATGAGCCATATCAATTCGTCCTTGAATGTCTTATATGCTGCAGTTTGTTATAAAATGATGGCTGTTGTATTTGTTAAGTTTTCAATTGACAGCTTGCTTTCAAATCACCTGTACTCAGAGTCTGCTGATAATAGTAATAATAATAATAATGTGAAGAAGCCTGGGAGGAGGAACAAAATTCATGGATTCATTGGAGCTAAGTTTTTTGACACTAAAGTTCCTGCCAAAAAGAAGGTTTTCATTTCGTTTCACTCACGTCTTATTTTCTATCTGCTGCGGTCTGTTCCTTTTCTATTTCTTAGAATTGGAAAATTTTGATTTAAAACTTCATACAAGAAGTCATAGATTTTGCAATCGTGAACTGGTGAGGGTTAAAATAAAATGTAGTAAAGCCATCTTGATGATAACTGAAACAGGATAGCAAGAGTAATCTTTTAACGAGCATGGTTTTTTGTTGATCTCGTTCAGGATTGATACCTATTCGAAAAATTGAATTATGATTATATCTGCAGTTCTTTTACTATTGTCTATTGTAACTACTAATTAGAGGTGGCAATTTTGACAACTGACTTATGAATATATCAATATAGTTTTGCGTTATCTCAAATGGATTAATTTAAACAATTTAGCTAAAAGGGGAATCAATCAAAAGTCTATTTTTATATCATAGCATCTGATAAGTAGGCCAATTCACTTTCAAGTATTGTAATAATATTGTTTCATAATCATAACACATTGGTCTATTTGAAAATTTAAGAAACACGTATTTTCTGCAGCTTAAGTGGTTGAATCGGCTAGCTAGTGTTCAAGCTGATGGTACAGTGCAATTTGCAATTCCTGAAGAAATTAAGCCCCAAAACCTGGATTTTGGTTCCAAAGTTATTACTAATGGAGTTAGTGAAGATCATGATTTTGATACATCAACTATTCCAGAATTCCCACCATTGCAAATTGTTATGCTTATTGTTGGAACACGGGGAGATGTACAGCCATTTGTTGCCATCGGAAAATGTTTACAGGTTATAAGTATACTTCTTTAAATTGAAACCACATGCTTCATGTTAAATAGTTATTTGAGAAATGATTAAATTTTGTGTTAAACCTTTTCAGGAATATGGTCATAGG
This sequence comes from Bidens hawaiensis, assembly GCF_021521415.1. Taxonomy (NCBI): domain Eukaryota; kingdom Viridiplantae; phylum Streptophyta; class Magnoliopsida; order Asterales; family Asteraceae; genus Bidens; species Bidens hawaiensis. The sequence continues at coordinate 7,686 of NW_027502437.1, read as the reverse complement.
GTGAGATTAGCAACTCATTCAAATTTCAAAGAGTTTGTTAAGACTTCTGGGCTGGAGTTTTTCCCTCTAGGTGGCGATCCTAAAGTCCTTGCTGGATGTAAGGGACCCACACACCTTTGTGATATTCTATTTTATATAATTTGAATTTTAGGGGCTGTTTGGATGTGTGTTTTGTAATTGATTATCTGATTATTGCTATATGAAGTAGCAATATGCAGTTATTAGTGTTTGGATACACATATTCTCACTTGTGATTATCTGATTATTTAAGGGTACTATAATCAGCATTGTACCCGCTGTAACAAAGATTTTATATTAAAGTAAAATTACTCATTTACCCCTTCATTCAAACCAATTTTGTGAGATTTTTCTAGGACTGTGCATGGGTTGGTTTTGGGCTCAAACTGAACCATCGGTTTTTGAGTTTTTTTAAAACCGCTCGGTTTTGGTTTCTTTGGTTTTCGGTATATGTTCGGTTTCGGATTTTTGGTTTCACCATTTAGGTTTAAAATATTTGGGCCAAAAAAAATTGGCAAAAATAATGAATTTGGGTTAAAACTTTGGGACTAAATCTTTTTGTTTATTAATAAATAATTGATTATTATATGTTTTGGTTAAAATATTTGGGTAAAACTAATTATTAATTTCTTATAAATTATTTCAAAGTTTTAAAATAAAAATGAAAATCTATAAGTTCAGTTTTGTTTTTTCGGTTCTTCTTACATGCAAAACTGAAACCAAATCGAAAGTTCGATTTTTGCGAAAACATAAAACCAAGCTGTCGGTTTTTGTTTTGGTTCGATTTTCCCGGTTACAGATCAGTTTTTTCGGTTCTATTACATGCACGTCGAAACCGAACTGAAAGTTCGATTCTTGAGAAGACATAAAACCAAATTGTCTGATATTGTTTGGGTTCGGTTTTTTCGGTTACGTGTCGGTTTAGGTTTTATGCACACTCCTAGATTTTTCCTCCTATTTCGCAAAGTTATCCTTTGTGTTCATATAATGTCATTTTGATCCTTTTTAGCTGTGACTTTGTTAAATAGTCAGAATTTGTGCAATTTTCCCTTACCCCCCCAAAAAAAAAAAAATTTAATAAACTTCAAACAGCTAAATCACATTTAAAGAATATCTTCTACCGTCGGTCGTACTGTAGTTGATTATTTACTATGCAATATTACATATTACATAATCACTTTAAAAAAACACATCCAAATGCTGCCTATATTGCTTGTAATGGTGGCATAACTCGCATCCATTATGTAGATATGGTGAAGAACAAAGGGTTTTTGCCATCAGAACCTTCAGAAATACACATTCAGCGAAGTCAAATAAAGGATATTGTATTTTCTTTGCTTCCTGCTTGCACAAATCGTGATCCGGATACAAATGTTTCATTCAATGTAGATGCTATAATTGCTAACCCACCTGCATACGGTAGGACCTCATTATTTCTTTCTTGTTTCTTGTAATTCATAACTCATTTAATTACCAGTTTAAGTTTAAACTTCCTGATTTGTTGATCTCTAGTTTGTCTAAAACAATATGACCTCAAGATTCCAAATATTCAATTTATTTACTAACGTCTAAGGATGACGTGGACTTATGTTTGATCAGGTCATACTCATGTTGCGGAGGCACTTAAGGTTCCACTGCACATCTTTTTCACTATGCCATGGACGTATGTATATTCTGTTGCTTCTTATATTGTTTTATGAGTGTCAGTTTTTGAGTTAGGGCGAGGCCTATTCAATTATTAATGTTTTTCTTTGTTTTTTAAGGCCTACAAGCGAATTTCCACATCCTCTTTCGCGTGTTAGGCAACCTGTTGCAAATAGAGTAAGTATCATTAATGTTTTATTTTCAACTATATATACTTATTATCACTGTTAGAACGTTTTACTATTAACATGATCCTCGTGACTTGTTGCAGTTGTCGTATCAGATTGTTGATGCGCTAATTTGGATGGGTATGCGTGATATAATTAACGAGTTTAGAAAGAAAAAGCTGAAGCTAAGACCTGTTACATATTTAAGTGGTTCAAGTCATTCTCCCCATGATTTGCCTTATGGCTATATTTGGAGTCCACATCTTGTCCCCAAACCAAAAGGTCTGTGTATATTTATACCCATTTACTTATGAATAGGTTGATTGGAGTTATGTTCAATCCTTAATGCGTGAAATACAAAGAAGAAGCTTAAATGAAAGCGGTGTCACCCAAAGTGTATTTTTAGTGCATAAAACATCCAAATCATGTGATAAATTTATTGAATCATTACTGAAATAAAATACTTTTGTGATGATATTGATACACCAACTCTATATATAAAGAAAGTTGTAGTTTTTGGACAAAACTACCCTTTTGACCCAAACCTGTTTAGTACATTTTTCCAACTCTACAATTATGTATTTCAGTCCTTAATCAATAATTGATTTTAGCAGCATGAAACCTCTTAATATTAAGTGGACCACTGATACATACCAGAGATTATGCCTTAGTCAGTTACCAGAAATTAAGGAGAAATTAGTGGGGCGGTTTTATCTTTGTTGTGTTTATAGTACAGTAGAGATAGGTGTTGGGGTGTGGATATTATTATTATAAAATTAGGGTTTCTTTAACCTTGTGTTTGGAGAATTGCCATCTCGAATTGGCTAATCGGAGATCAAGCCTATCTCGAATGTGGCTGGTTATGTTGGTTCCATTACTTTAGATTTATGGTTTCTATCAATGGTTCCATTGCCGGGAAAGACGTTGTCTACCCGGAGAAATCAAGGCGTGAATGTAGACTCAATTGCTACACAATTAGCAGCCATTGCTTCTCATTTGGAAGCCATTGAGTCACTGAAGGAGGACGTTGCCGCGCTCAAAGGCCTATCGTTGTCATCCGATCGGCAGAAGAAAGGAGTCGGTAATTTTTATGAAGGGGACTTATCTTGCAGAAACCACCACGGTTACTGCCCAAATAACAAAATTGATTTTCGTCTTTTTAATTCTGTCGACCTGCGCGACAGGATTCTCAAGGCAGATTTTCTAGATCCAGATGAGTATTTGTGTAGCATCAAGCAGACAGGAACAGTTCGCGAATATCGCCAGGAATTTTCACGTCGATCAGCTTGGGTTTTTGATTGGCCAGATAACTGCTTATTAGGTGTGTTTCTGAATGGGCTCAAAGAAGAATTAAAGGCTAAGGTTAGGATCCATAAGCCTCGTACTGTTTATAATGCAATGAGTTTAGCCCTTAAATTTGAATCGAAGATTGGTCACCAGCCCAATAAAAATTTAATATCCGCATATGCTTTTAAACCTAGTTCACTCTCTGCTCACCAGCCATCGACACTTTCTCATAAAAACACACCAAGCATCTCCGAGACTGAGAAACAAGATCGGTGTTTCTGTGGGGAATGCTTGAAGTGCATTGATAAATATGGTCCGGAGCATAGCTGCAAGATGGAACGCTCAAGTTACGTGAAGTTGCTGATGCAAACGAGGAACTTGCTCAGATAGAGGTTGAAGAAACAGCCACTAGTTTAGATAGATCACAAGTCCCTCCAATGAAGCTTCATGAATTGAAGTTGACTGCTCAATTGGTAACTTCATTCGGGACGCAAATTGGTAATGAAGACATCATCAGATGCAACCGGGTTTACAGGGAAATCATCATATGTGAGTATTCTTGCCGTTTCATACAACCTTATGAACCGCTGGAACTCCCACCTTATTCTCGTGTCTACTCACTCTTTCATGCTCCAAGCTGGTCTTACATGCTTCAAAGCTCAATATGGTTCTTAAAAAAGATTCTACGGGTCTTGGAGTTACTTATCTTTTGGGGTCACCGACCATTGGAGGAATCCACTCGACTTGAGGACAAGTCGTCTTTCCGGGGCGGATGTATTGATACATACCAGAGATTATGCCTTAGTCAGTTTCTTTTTAGTCAGTTACCAGAAATTAAGGAGAAATTAGTGGGGCGGTTTTATCTTTGTTGTGTTTATAGTACAGTAGAGACAGGTGTTAGGGTGTGGATATTATTATTATAAAATTAGGGTTTCTTTAACCTTGTGTTTGGAGAATTGCCATCTCTAATTGACTAATCGGAGATCAAGCCTATCTCGAATGTGGCTGGTTATGTTGGTTCCATTACTTTAGATTTCTGGTTTCTATCAACCACATAGTTTCTTAAAATGAAAAAAAGAAACAAAATTGGTGTGCCAATAGAGGCTATACATGCTTATGGTATACTAATGTTCTGTATTCTTGATTTATTATAGATTGGGGTCCTCATATTGATGTGGTAGGGTTTTGTTTCTTGGACCTTGCATCAAGTTATGTTCCTCCGGATTCACTAGTGGAATGGCTTGAAAAGGGTGAAAAGCCCATCTACATTGGATTTGGTAGCCTTGTGAGTTATTTTCCATTGATCTACTTTATTCCACTGCTTTAATTAGTTACTTTTCCTCTCTAATACTGACATATGTGCTAATAGTTCAACCACAAATACAAAGAAGTAATTTTGTGTCAGCCTTGAACTCAAAGTAACACTGATTGACTAGTTGTAAAACACCAAGGGAGAACCCCTAGTTGTAAAACTAAAATAATATTCCACTTTCCACATATACAATAAATGACCCATTTTGACCTGTATTGACTTTTTTTCTGATTGATGACTCAGCCTGTTCAAGACCCGGATGGAATGACAGAGATAATAGTTAAAGCTTTGGAAACTACTAAACAGCGGGGCATCATTAACAAAGGCTGGGGTGGTTTGGGAAACCGTAAGATGCTATTACTCTTTTAATTTTCTACCACTAGAGGTCACCCGATTGGTCGGAAGAACTAATTCTATACACCTTTTAGTCTCCGAATATATACTGACAGTTTTATATTATAATTACAGTGGCAAAGTCGAAGGATTTTGTCTACTTGCTGGATAATGTTCCACACGATTGGCTATTCCTACAATGTGCAGCTGTGGTAATTCCTCTTTATTCAACATTTGTTTGAAGAATCAAGAATGCTTACACTTGATTATCAATTTATCGTATCCATATTCTAGGAGTGGCAAGATTGCTAGTTGGGTCACGGGTCCATTTTTACTACGGATCAAAACATCAAAATACCTTTTTCCCACACATTAAAAAGGTTGTTAATACTGTTGAGCATGATTACTAATACATGCATCATTTAATAATTTAGATCTTTGAAAAGAAACATAAATTTCCCCGTTCCCTTTTGTCTAACTTCTTTATCTGACCCGCTTGAGAATTGAGATCAACATGAATTGACCCGATCATAAATAAATGGCTCGAAATTGCCCTCTAACTGAAAAGTAGTGTTTAATTAAATTCAAAACAACAGATAAATCTTTTTATGTTCAAAAATCAAAGAAGCAACTTCAATTTCATGACAGTTGTCTAAATCTAAAGTAATATGTAATTGGAGACCACTTTTAATACCAGCTAAAGCACCTCATTTCTCACTTTTGCAGGTTCATCATGGTGGTGCTGGAACAACTGCTGCTGGTCTTAAAGCTGCGGTAAACTTTTCTTCTTAAGTTTTGGGTATATTATTTTAATAATTATTATTATTAAATTTTAATGATCTTGAATTAATTTCAGTGTCCAACAACTGTTGTTCCTTTCTTTGGAGACCAACCATTTTGGGGGAGGCAGGTGCATGCCAGGGGAGTGGGCCCCCCTCCAATTCCGGTTGAGGAGTTTTCACTGAAGAAATTGGTTTCTGCAATAAATTTCATGTTAAAACCAGAAGTAAGTTCATATAACTTCAATGTTACACTGGTCAATGATGTTTTCGTTCCATTCATGCACCGGTGAATGAATGTAATTGTAGGTGAAAATAAGTGCTACTGAATTGGCAAAGGCCATGGCTGATGAGGATGGTGTTAAAGGGGCGGTGGATGCATTCCGTAAGCATTATGGTCGGTGGAAAGTCAAGTCCGAGGATGATATGGTGCCTCGACCACCAACTCACTTTTCAATGAGACAGTGTCTGGGCTGCACTTGATGTTCAGGTTCCATGCCTTATGTGACAATTGTTCATACTAAACTTTACTAACATGTAACTGTTCTTTCATTCTTTTTTTTGTTGTGTTTCTTTTTTCTTTTTTTCTTTTGGCACACATGTTATAAAGATTTGCGTTAGATCGATCACCGAATAACTTGTTTTCGGCAACAAGTTTCTTTCCATCAGTAGTAATTAAGATTGTTTTTTATTGTCAGTTTCAAGGACCATAGGCTTAACAAGCTATGTCTTAAATTTTTTTTGTTTGTTCCCGGAATTACATATTGGATGCACATTCTACTTAATTGTACCATAAATCTTCATGTTGACGAAACCTATTTCATTTAGGATTTTTCAGAATGTAGAACCATCATTATGATTCGAAACATTAATAAGGTTAAAACATTCACTGTATAAAGATGTTGCAATACATAATAGTTTAATACAGAAAACCATGTTATATAACCTTAGAAACTAAGAAGCGAAGGGTAAAAAGGAAATTTAAAAGGTGCATTGTGAAATCAGAAGTTAAAACAAAAATAAGACTCTTGTGATCACCAAGGGTAAAAAGGAATTTTAAAGGGTTAAGTTCAAACGGATGGATCAATCAGGAAGTAGTAACTAGGGGTGCAAACGAGCCGAGCTCGACTAGGCTCGAGCTTGGCTCGTTTAACTTGTACAGAGCTCGAGCACGGCTCGTGAGTAGATTTTTAAGCTCGAGCTTGGCTTGGGCTTGGCTCGTTTACTATATATCAATTATTTTTTTATATAAATATAATTATTTTTATATATTTTTTTCTATTATAATTTTATGTATAAAAAAATATATATTATTTAGTTATTTTTATTGATTTTTTCATAACAATATATATATATATATATATATATATATATATATATTAATAATTATTAAATATATATTTATAAATATTATATAAATGATAGGCTTGTTTACGCTCGCGAGCCGGCTCGAGCTCTATAAGTGAGGCTCGGGCTTGGGCTCGTTTGTTAAATGAGCTTACTTTTAGGCTTGACCTCGGGCTCGATTAAGCTCGGCTCAATTGAGCTTTTTAACGAGCCGATCTCGAGTAGCTCTCGAGCAGCTCGGCTCGTTTGCAACACTATTGGTAACTTCTTTGAATGAGTCAAAATGGAGGGGAGTTTGTAGAATTGCAATGTGCTCCGTTTTTTTCGGGCTAGCGAACTTAGCACAAACCTGTGTGGCTAAAGAACCGAATCAAGGGCTGGTTGGAAGCAAATAAGAGGGATAGAGACAATTAAGGAACAAAGGCCGTTGTCACAACATGAAGCGGAAAGTCATTTGGCTTTGGCGGTGAGTTGGAAAAGCAAAAGGATTTGCGCCAAAAGGCACGGGTTAGATGGGCGGCGGATTGTGTCCATGGCATTCTCAACATGCCAACTTGTCTGTCATCAAGTAGGATGCATGGACTTATGGGGTTTGGATGGTGATAAAAGGTGAAGTATATATATGACTACTATTGGCGGGCCAAGCATTTACGAGGCCTAAAGCGAAGTGAAAAATCAGAAGCCTTTTGCATTGTCTTTATTCGATTAACAACTTTGAAATTATTCAATGTATTTGACACATTTACAAAATATGATCCGTTAACTACAAAAATCCAAACACATCTTTTTAGGCCAACCA
>NW_027502436.1:0-62703 GCF_021521415.1 Bidens hawaiensis | reverse complement strand
GTATGGGTATTAAGTTTGAAGACGAGATACAAGTTTTATGGCTTCTTGGTACTTTACCGGATTCTTGGGAGACTTTTAGGACATCGTTGTCCAACTCCGCGGTTAACGGTATTATCACTATGGAATTGGCTAAAGGTGGTATTATAAATGAAGAGATGAAAATAAATTCACAAGGTTCCTCTTCACATTCAGATGCCTTGGTTACCGAAAGTAGGGAGAAGCCATAGCAGAGGGTCCGAGTAATAAAGCAAAGCACTACAGTAAGTCTAGAGGAAAGTTTGAATTATGATTGTAATCATTGTGGTAGAAAAGGCCACACAATAAATTATTGCAGACAACTGAAAAAGGAGAACAAGAAGGCCTATTACAACAATAAAAAGAACAACTACAAGAAATATTACGGTGATGAAGATACTTCTGAAACTAACACTGCCACCGAAGAGTTTCGTATTTGTTGTGATTATGATAGGGTGAACATTGCACGTGATGATTCAAGTTGGGTTGTTGACAGTGGTGCTACTTGTCATGTGACATCACAAATGGATTTTTATTCGTCTTATACTCCTGGTGATTTTGGGAATGTCAAGATGGGTAATAATGGGCTATCAAAGATCGTTGGTGTTGGGGATGTTTGCTTGAAGTTTTATATTGGGATGAATTTGGTTTTACACAATGTAAAACATATTTCGGATATTAGACTTGATTTGATCTCCGCATGCACATTAGATGATGATGGTTTCCACAGTACCTTTGGTGGTGGAATTTGGAAACTCACTCGTGGTTCATTGATCGTGGCAAGAGGTGAAAGAACTTCAAAGTTGTACATGGCAACATCCAAAGATTCCAGAGACTCGATTAATTCATTGACGAATTCTGGTGTGGTTGATATGTGGCATAAGAGACTTGCTCACATGAGTGAAAATGGGATGTCTATTTTATTGAAGAAAGATTCCTTGTCCGGTGTGAAAGATGTTCATCTGAAGAAATGTTCTCATTGTATGAATGGTAAGCAAAATAGAGTTTCTTTTCATAGTCATCCGCCTCATAGAAAAGAAAGTATACTTGACTAGGTGCATTCAGACGTATGTGGTCCTATGAGGATAGAACATTTGGGGGCTGCTTATATTTTGTCACATCTATTGACGATCATTCGAGGAAGGTATGGGTTTATACTTTAAAGACTAAAGATCAAATTTTTGATGTGTTTAAGCAGTTTCATGCCCTAGTTGAGAGACAGACTGGGAAGAAGCTCAAGTGTATTACAGATAATGGAGGTGAATACATTGGTCCTTTTAATGCTTATTGTAGAGAGAAAGGTATTCAAAATCAAAGGCCACCTCCTAAGACACCATAGTTGAATGGTTTAGCAGAACGGATGAACAGAACTTTGGTTGAAAGGTTTAAGTGTTTGCTCTCACATGCTGGGGTTACCTAATTCCTTTTGGGGGAGAAGCTTTAAATACAACGGTACATGTTATTTATCTTACTCTTGTATTCCTTTGCATAATGATGTTCCAGACAGGGTTTGGAGTGGCAAAGATGTTTCGTATGTAACATCCCGAAATTTCTAAAGTAATATTTAATATATTATTTTGTCGGGTGAAATAAACAAGTTAGTGGAACGATAATAATAATAGCAAAATATGAAGACTTAGTAGGATAATTAGATGGGATTAGATATGGACCAAAAGGAAATATGGGCCTTCGGTCCCATGGGCTTAAGGGAGTATAAATACCCCCTTAAACCCCAATCCTTTCCATTCCATCCATTTATCCATCCTAATCTCTACACACTCCAAAACACACAACCCGAACCAAGATCCAAAGGCGAGGACCCGAGCTCGTTGGTGCTAGATCGTCGTGACGAACCAAAGCAACAAAACCAGCTCGTGTTCGTAGTTCGACTCATTTACGGTACGTTTTATATCGAGAACTTGTTCGTTTAGGTTTGGATTAGTATAGAAATGATAGAATCGGTGTTTGTATGGTAAAAAACGAATCCTACAAAGCTAAACTTACTGAAAATGGTTAAGATTTGATGGGTTAATCGATTGATAAAAGAACCCGTAACCTATATGCCTAAATCGCACCCCTTAAACATCGATGTTAGGCCGATTTGATGGTTGGGGTTTGTAGGCGCTAGTCAGACGATTCCGTGGATACATAAATCGAGTTATTTGGTTAAGAAACGAAGATGATTAAGGACGAACAGTAGCTGCAGCCGACAACTTCGCCTGCAAGCTAAGTTCGCCTGATGAACTTCGCCTGCAAAGCTAAGTTTGCCTGATGACAACTTCGCCTAAAAGCTAAGTTCGCCTGATGACAACTTCGCCTAAAAGCTAAGTTCGCCTGATGACAACTTCGCCTAAAAGCTAAGTTCGCCTGATGACAACTTCGCCTAAAGCTAAGTTCGCCTAAAGTAACATCCCGAAATTTCTAAGTAATATTTAATATATTATTTTTTCGGGGTGAAATAAACGAGTTAGTGGAACAGCATAATATGAAGACTTAGTAGGATAATTAGATAGGTTTGGATATGGACCAAAAGGAAATATGGGCCTTCGGTCCATGGGCTTGAGGGAGTATAAATACCCCCTTAAACCCCAATCCTTTCCATTCCATCCATTTATCCATATCTCTACACACACCCAAAACACACACACCACATACACCGCCGGCGGCCGAGGAGAGGAATACGAACAAGATCCGAGAGAGGGTGAGCGATTAGTTGTGATTAAACAAGTTAAACGAGATCCAAACAAGCTCAAAAAGGTATGATTCTTGATCTTTGAAGTTTAAAGATCCAAGCTTTATAGTGTATAAACGACCCGGAAAACGGTTGGGGAACGTAGTGGGTGATGTTGAACCATAACAAGGGTGTTAAAATCGCCAAAATGCTTGATAGAAACCAAACAGCGGCTGGACTGGGCAACTTCGCCGCGAACTGGGCAACTTCGCCTTCAAAGCGATAACTTCGCCTTCAAAGCGATAACTTCGCCTGAGGCCAAGTTCGCCTAATTGATAACTTCGCTTACGGCCAAGTTCGCCTAACTGATAACTTCGCCTAAAGCTAAGTTCGCCTGATGACAACTTCGCCTAAAGCTAAGTTCGCCTGATGACAACTTCGCCTAAAGCGAAGTTCGCCAGATGACAACTTCTCCTAAAGCCAAGTTCGCCCTAAGGTTTAACTTCGCCTAAAGTCAAGTTCGATTAGAAAATAGATTAAAAACGATAAGTAAAAGTAAGCTAATACTAGGCCACCCGATTAAATCAGGCGAGTATTGATACGTGTAACTTATACAGTCAGTCGAGCTCAGTTAAAGAAGGGATTTACAACTATCGGAGGAAGAAGCAGAGTTCGGGTGAGTTTCTAGCCCCATTCCTTGTTATGTTTTCGGGGCTGTGTGCATACTCGATGTGAAGGGTGAATACACTTACCTTAAGTGGTAAGTGTATGCTATAGATGTTATACGAGGTATATGTTTTATAATGCTTGTCGGTACGTGAACGATCTTCGGATATTGCACGTATCGCCAAGGATAGTAAATTCCAAGTGGTTGATAGCGTGTATGAATGTTACGATGTGACTTGTTCATTACGTAAATACTTAACTGATATGAAGTGTGATATAGGCAGGTAGAGGTAGAGTGTGTTAGAAGTGGCAAGAGTCTAAGGGTGTTAGTGGCATAACGTGAGCGCGTGATAGGGAAAGCCTGTACGTGCCATCGTTATTACGTGGGTATGAATGCTATGATGTGACTTGCTTATTATGTAAATGATATGAAGCATGTTGTAGACAAGTAGAGGTAGAGCGTGTTAGAAGTGGAATGACGATAGTACGTGGTAGGGTAAGCCTATACGTGACTACGTCATTAAAGTGGCAAAGTGGCATAACGTTTTACGTTATTAAAGTGGCAAAGTGGCATAACGTTTTACGTTATTAAAGTGGCAAAGTGGCATAACGTTATACGTTATTAAAGTGGCAAAGTAGCAAGGTGGTAGGTGTAAATAAGAGGCTAAGTGGTAAGGTAAGCAGGTTAGATGTGAAAGTGGGAATACACTTACCTTAAGTGGTAAGTGTATAGATGTTATACAAGTAGCTATTATGTAATGCTTGTCGGTACGTCAACGATCTTCGGATATTGCACGTATCGCCAAGGATAGTGATTGTCAAGTGGTTGTTAGTGTGTATGTATTCTATGATGTGACTTGCTTATTATGTAAATATTGTATTAATATAAAGTGTGCTGTAGACAAGTAGGGGTAGATTGTGATAGAAGTGGCAGAGTCTAGTAAGAGTGGTTAGTGGCATGACGATAGTACGTGGTAGGGTAAGCCTATACGTGACTTCGTTATTAAAGTGGCAAAGTGGCATAACGATATTCGTTATTAAAGTGGCATCAAGTGGCATAAAGTGGCATAAGTGGCTAAGTTATAGGGGTAATTAAGAGGCTAAGCTATAGGGGTAATTAAGTGGTTAAGCAGTGGCATGTCAGACTGTGGACTATATGTCTTCGGATACGTATATATTGTATGTAGTGGTTGTATGATAAGTTGCTTGATTAACTAGAACTCACTCATCGTAGCTGACTTTTAGTATGCACGCAGGTGAGTAGAATGAGACAGCTAGCTTGAGCGGGCACATGGTGGGCGAATAGGAGACTGGCATCTGAAGACTCAAGATGTTTTAATGTAATTGACGTTTATTTTGAAAGACAAGAATGTTTAATTAAGGCAAGTTTTGGATTGCTGTAACGTTTCATGAAAGTTTTTATATTCCGCGAAAGTTTTAATGAACTCTGATTTGTAAGAACTGTGTTTATGAGTAAATCCGACGCTAAAGTAGGGCTACCGGGTTCGGGGCCTTACAAGTTGGTATCAGAGCATAAGTTCGAGAGATTTAAGCATCCTACGTGCTTAGACTCGAACAGAGAATGGGATTTAAAATGAGAAAGAAAAAAGATGCCAGTTCAAGATAGCCATGTGCCACTCAAGCAAGCTCAGTAAAGGTAAAGTGTATGGTAAATGGTGTATGTTAATGTTGGCTTATTTGCTAAATGAAGAATGAGTGCAGGTTAGGGATAGGATTAATTGATCTTAACGGATTATCTGTTTAAGAGTATAAACAAGCACAAGTGAAATCATGAAGGGAAGTATGTAGAACCTGAGGAGTAACGCAAATAGTTAATTACACTTGATCAACGTCATTAACTACTTACTTTACAAATCATGTGCTAAATAATTCCTAGAGTAATGACGTTTGTGTTTTCCCTTTTAGAATACTAATGGCTGGAGCTGGAGGAATTGTTGGAACTGGGGGTCGCACTGGACGTCGTGGCAGGCCTCGTCTTGTCCGGCAACCCTCGGTAGAAGAAGCTTCCAACACCGGGAGACGAAGGAGGCGCAGCTGGAGGAAACTCGAGCAACAACGAAGAGGTTCAACTTAGCCCTGCAGTTCAAGCAGCCATTGTTCAAGCTGTAGTTGCTGCTGTGAAGAACCTGAATCCCGAAAAAATCTGCTGGAAGCCGCGAACGAACTGCTGAAGGGGCGGGTGGTGATGGTAGGAAGGATGGGGAAGGAGGAAAGAGAGGCCTCGAGTGAGGTTAAGTATGTGAAGGTCGATGACAGGGGAAAAGAGGCCAAGATGGGTGCAACTATAAGTCCTTCAAAGGATGCGACCCGCCAAAGCTGACTGGGCTGGGAGACGCAATCGCTACTCTCCAGTGGATAACCACAATGGACAAGAAAATCCGAATTAGCGAATGCCATCCCGACCAAGCAGTGGGTTATGCCACTCAGTCATTTGAAGATGAGGCCATGTACTGGTGGGAAACTGTGGAACAAAGGAAGACCCGAGAGGAGATTAAGGCCATGAGGTGGGATGACCTTAAGGAGTTAGTGATGAAAAGGTTCTGTGCTGATGCTGAGGTTGAGAGGGCCGAGATGAAATTTCTGAATCTGAAGGCGGACAAGATGACACATCGTGAGTACACCACTGAATTCAACCGCATGTCTAGGCTGGTTCCGGACATGGTGAACACCGAGGCGAAACGGATCAAGTGCTACGTTAGAGGACTTCCCCAGAAGGTCCGCATGTTAGTCAGGGCCAACAAACCTGTTACCTTTGAGTCTGCGGTCGAGTTGGCGGAGATGGTCTATGTTGATCTGGCGGCGGATGATGTGGAAGTGGAAGATGAGGAATAAGGGAAAGGAACTAAAAGAGCTAGGGATGTCATGGAGCGTGCAGGGAGAAAGACACAGAAGATGGCAGGAAAGGAAGCATGTAAGGTGTGCGGGAAGATGCACTTGGGGGGAATGCAAGGCTGGTCCAAATCAGTGCTACCGATGTGGGAGGAAGGGGCACATCTCCCGTGAATGCACCGAGGACCAGAAGTGTTACAAGTGTGGTAAGTCAGGTCACATAGCTAGGGAGTGTGGAAAAGCCGTGGCAGTGGGGGGAAGGAAGAGGAGACGCGTGAAAGGATGGTCTATTAGCTGCTGAGGAGGTTGCAGGAGAATAAGTGGCATGTCACAGTTGTTTTATGTTAATAGTTTAAAGAGTGTTTTATGTTACAGTTGAACCCATGTTTGTTTAGCAAGCTTGAATGATTTCCTTTTATGTTATGAAGTACTTGTGACTTCTTGTGATTTTGTTATGAACGACCTATGAATTTATCTTGAATGCGTGTTGGTTATGATAAATAGTTGTGTGAGGGTAAAACATCGCCTTAGGAGTTAGCGTGGTTTATATAAAACAAGGTACCTCGGGAAGGTGATATGAGACTTGGCACATTGAGGGCCTCATGGACAAGCTACCTTAATAGCTAAAACACATGATCACCGCTCGATGACTACAAGTCAGGAGTAAGAAGGATAACCCAGAAAGCAAAGGTGATTCAATAAAGTGTGCGATTATAAAGAAAAAGGTATTCCTTTTACAAAGGTATTCCTTTTGGAGAAATAAGCTAGGTTTCGGGGACGAAACCTCTTTAAGGAGGGAAGACTAGTAACATCCTGAAATTTCTAAGTAATATTTAATATATTATTTTGTCGGGTGAAATAAACGAGTTAGTGGAACAGCATAATATGAAGACTTAGTAGGATAATTAGATAGGTTTGGATATGGACCAAAAGGAAATATGGGCCTTCGGTCCATGGGCTTGAGGGAGTATAAATACCCCCTTAAACCCCAATCCTTTCCATTCCATCCATTTATCCATATCTCTACACACACCCAAAACACACACACCACATACACCGCCGGCGGCCGAGGAGAGGAACGAACAAGATCCGAGAGAGGGTGAGCGATTAGTTGTGATTAAACAAGTTAAACGAGATCCAAACAAGCTCAAAAAGGTATGATTCTTGATCTTTGAAGTTTAAAGATCCAAGCTTTATAGTGTATAAACGACCGAAAACGGTTGGGGAACGTAGTGGGTGATGTTGAACCATAACAAGGGTGTTAAAATCGCCAAAATGCTTGATAGAAACCAAACAGCGGCTGGACTGGGCAACTTCGCCGCGAACTGGGCAACTTCGCCTTCAAAGCGATAACTTCGCCTTCAAAGCGATAACTTCGCCTGAGGCCAAGTTCGCCTAATTGATAACTTCGCTTACGGCCAAGTTCGCCTAACTGATAACTTCGCCTAAAGCTAAGTTCGCCTGATGACAACTTCGCCTAAAGCTAAGTTCGCCTGATGACAACTTCGCCTAAAGCGAAGTTCGCCAGATGACAACTTCGCCTAAAGCCAAGTTCGCCTAAGGTTTAACTTCGCCTAAAGTCAAGTTCGATTAGAAAATAGATTAAAAACGATAAGTAAAAGTAAGCTAATACTAGGCCACCCGATTAAATCAGGCGAGTATTGATACGTGTAACTTATACAGTCAGTCGAGCTCAGTTAAAGAAGGGATTTACAACTATCGGAGGAAGAAGCAGAGTTCGGGTGAGTTTCTAGCCCCATTCCTTGTTATGTTTTCGGGGCTGTGTGCATACTCGATGTGAAGGGTGAATACACTTACCTTAAGTGGTAAGTGTATGCTATAGATGTTATACGAGGTATATGTTTTATAATGCTTGTCGGTACGTGAACGATCTTCGGATATTGCACGTATCGCCAAGGATAGTAAATTCCAAGTGGTTGATAGCGTGTATGAATGTTACGATGTGACTTGTTCATTACGTAAATACTTAACTGATATGAAGTGTGATATAGGCAGGTAGAGGTAGAGTGTGTTAGAAGTGGCAAGAGTCTAAGGGTGTTAGTGGCATAACGTGAGCGCGTGATAGGGAAAGCCTGTACATGCCATCGTTATTACGTGGGTATGAATGCTATGATGTCACTTGCTTATTATGTAAATGATATGAAGCATGTTGTAGACAAGTAGAGGTAGAGCGTGTTAGAAGTGGAATGACGATAGTACGTGGTAGGGTAAGCCTATACGTGACTACGTCATTAAAGTGGCAAAGTGGCATAACGTTTTACGTTATTAAAGTGGCAAAGTGGCATAACGTTTTACGTTATTAAAGTGGCAAAGTGGCATAACGTTATACGTTATTAAAGTGGCAAAGTGGCAAGGTGGTAGGTGTAAATAAGAGGCTAAGTGGTAAGGTAAGCAGGTTAGATGTGAAAGTGGGAATACACTTACCTTAAGTGGTAAGTGTATAGATGTTATTCAAGTAGCTATTATGTAATGCTTGTCGGTACGTCAACGATCTTCGGATATTGCACGTATCGCCAAGGATAGTGATTGTCAAGTGGTTGTTAGTGTGTATGTATTCTATGATGTGACTTGCTTATTATGTAAATATTGTATTAATATAAAGTGTGCTGTAGACAAGTAGGGGTAGATTGTGATAGAAGTGGCAGAGTCTAGTAAGAGTGTTAGTGGCATGACGATAGTACGTGGTAGGGTAAGCCTATACGTGACTTCGTTATTAAAGTGGCAAAGTGGCATAACGATATTCGTTATTAAAGTGGCATCAAGTGGCATAAAGTGGCATAAGTGGCTAAGTTATAGGGGTAATTAAGAGGCTAAGCTATAGGGGTAATTAAGTGGTTAAGCAGTGGCATGTCAGACTGTGGACTATATGTCTTCGGATACGTATATATTGTATGTAGTGGTTGTATGATAAGTTGCTTGATTAACTAGAACTCACTCATCGTAGCTGACTTTTAGTATGCACGCAGGTGAGTAGAATGAGACAGCTAGCTTGAGCGGGCACATGGTGGGCGAATAGGAGACTGGCATCTGAAGACTCAAGATGTTTTAATGTAATTGACGTTTATTTTGAAAGACAAGAATGTTTAATTAAGGCAAGTTTTGGATTGCTGTAACGTTTCATGAAAGTTTTTATATTCCGCGAAAGTTTTAATGAACTCTGATTTGTAAGAACTGTGTTTATGAGTAAATCCGACGCTAAAGTAGGGCTACCGGGTTCGGGGCCTTACACCTAAGGTTTAACTTCGCCTAGAGTCAAGTTCGATTAGAAAATAAATTAAAACGATAAGTAAAAGTAATCTAATACTAGGCCACCAGATTAAATCAGGCAAGTATTGACACGTGTAACTTATACAGTCAGCCGAGCTCAGTTAAAGAAGGGATTTACAACTATCGGAGGAAGAAGCAGAGTTCAGGTGAGTTTCTAGCCCTATTCCTTGTTATGTTTTCGAGGCTGTGTGCATACTCGATGTGTTGTTAATACATTTATCCTAAGTGATAAGTGTATGCCATATGTGATATATGTGATGGATATGAATGATTGCTTGTCGGTACGCGAACGATCTTCGGATATTGCGCGTACTGTCAGGTTAAAAATAAAGATACGAATATTATATATCAAAGATGTATGAACATTACAAATGAATACTTGTCGGGGCGTGAACGTCTTTGGATATTGCACGTATCGACAAGGGGTATGGTTGTTAAATGAATGATGTAAAGAACGCCTAGAGTGTTCTTATGCTATAATGAAATTATTGTATATGTGAAGTATGTGTATACAGGTACACGAATGGTATGTGAGTTCTACGTTCGACATAGTAAGTTAGGATGGCAAATCCCTCTAGCTTCTGTCGGACATAGACTCGGCTGGTGATGGCGTAGTTAAGGACTGCAGGCCTTATACGTAATGTAGATGATAGACGTAAACGTAGATAGGGACGGTGGGCCTTATACGTGTTACAGATAATAGACGACAACGTAGTTAAGGACTGCGGACCTTATACGTATTATAGATAGGCATCAGCATAGGAAAGGACTGCGGAACTCGTACGTGCTATGTATTTGTATTGTGGTAGCATAGGGGAGGACTGCGGACCTCGTACGTGCTATGTATTTGTATTGTGGTAGCATAGGGGAGGACTATGGACCTCGTACGTGCTATGAATTAGATTGCAGCATAGGAAAGGACTGTGGACCTTATACGTGCTGTATTTGTATTGTGGTAGCATAGGGGAGGACTGCGGACCTCGTACGTGCTATGTATTTGTATTGTGGTAGCATAGGGGAGGACTGCGGACCTCGTACGTGCTATGTATTTGTATTGTGGTAGCATAGGGGAGGACTGTGGACCTCGTACGTGCTATGAATTAGGTTGCAACATAGGGAAGGACTGCGGACCTTGTACGTGTTGTGGATGTAGGATGGTATAGGGAAGGACTGCGGACCTTGCACGTACCATGAATGGTGAACATAGGTAAGGACTGCGGGCCTTTTACGTGTTCACGACCTTGAGTACAGGTATAGACGGCGGACTATAAACGTACTCTCGGTAGACTGAGGTTAGTGATTGTAGATATGAATGTATGTATAGTAGTAAGTATGTATGTAGAACAGAAGGGTAACTAGTTAAGTATGGATATGTATCTTCGGATATGTATGTATGTATATGTATTGTATGGCGTCCGATTAACTAGAACTCACTCAGCGTAGCTGACTTTTAGTATGCACGCAGGTGAGTAGAATGAGACAGCTAGCTTGAGCGGGCACATGGTGGGCGAATAGGAGACTGGCATCTGAAGACTCAAGATGTTTTATGTAATTGACGTTTATTTTTGAAAGACAATAATGTATAATTAAGGCAAGTTTTGGATTGCTGTAAGGTTTCATGAAAGTTTTTTATATTCCGCGAAAGTTTTAATGAACTCTGATTTGTAAGAACTGTGTTTATGAGTAAATCCGACGCTAAAGTAAGGCTACCGGGTTCGGGGCCTTACATCGTATCGTCATTTGTGGGTATTTAGATGCAAAGCATTTGTGCATATTCCAAAAGATGAAAGATCAAAGCTTGATGTGAAGTCCAGACAGTGTATATTCCTTGGATATGGGCAAGATGAGTTTTGATACAGGCTATATGATCTGGTTTCAAATAAGCTTGTTAGAAGTCGTGATGTTGTGTTTGTGGAAGATCAGAGTTTGAAAGATATTGTGAAGACACAGGTAGTTCCTCAGTACACTGATGATCTCATTGATTTGGATCCTATTCCTACTCAGCAATCTGAGCCACATCACGAAGATGGTAATCAAAGAGACGAACAACATGGTACCGATAATGTTGATAATCAAGAGCATGTAGAGTTGGATGGGGATATTCATCCCGAGTTACCAGTAGATATGCCTGCATTTGTCCCACTCAGGCGGTCTACGAGAGATCGTCAACTTCTACTCATTATTCGACCGGTGAGTGCGTCTTACTCATTGATGGGGGAGAGCCCGAGTATTATAAAGAGGCCATGGAACATAAGCATAAAAGAGAGTGGTTTGAAGCCATGCAAGATGAGATGAATTCCTTGTATGAGAACAATACCTTTGATTTGGTGAAATTGCCTAAGGGCAAAAGAGCTTTGAAGAACAAGTGGGTCTACAAATTGAAGACTGAAGAACATACCTCACGGCCTAGTTACAAGGAAAGATTGGTGGTCAAAGGGTTCAGTCAAAGAGAAGGTACTGATTTTGATGAGATTTTCTCTCCAGCTGTGAAGATGAGTTCCATCAGGGTGATCCTTGGTTTAGCTGCTAGTCTTGATCTTGAGGTTGAGCAAATGGATGTCAAGACAACATTCCTTCATGGTGATATGGATAAAGAAATCTATATGGAGCAACCTGAAGGTTTTCAGGTTAAAGGTAAAGAATATTATGTTTGTAAACTTCAGAAAAGTCTTTATGGGTTGAAGCAAGCACCGAGACAGTGGTACTAGAAATTTGAGTCAGTTATGGGAAAGCAAGGCTACCGAAAGACTGCGTCTAATCACTGTGTTTTCTTTAAGAGGTTTGGTGATGATGATTTCATCATTTTATTGCTTTATGTTGATGATATGTTGATTGTTGGAAAGAATGCAGAAAGAATTGTCCAGCTGAAGAAAGAGTTAAGCAAGTCGTTTTCAATGAAATACTTGGGGCCAACTAAGAATATTATTGGCATTCGGATTACTAGTGATAGAACTTCAAAGAAATTGCACATGTCATAAGAACAATACATTGAAAAGGTGCTTAGCAGATTCAAGATGTCTAAAGTTAATGTGGTTAGTACACCTCTTACTCCCAACTTTAAGTTAACAGAAAAAGATTGCCCTACTTCTGAGAAAGAGATTGAAGAGATGGATAGTGTTCCATATGCATCAGCGGTTGGAAGCTTGATGTATGCAATGGTATTTACACGGCCTGATGTTACCCATGCAGTTGGTGTTGTTAGTCGGTTCTTGTCAAATCTGGGTAAGAAGTATCGGGAAGCAGTTTAGTGGATACTTAGATATTTATGAGGTATTTCCAAATTGGGTATAAAATTTGGAAATGGGGAGCCGATGCTTGTTGGTTACACGGATTCGGATATGGTAGGAAATAAGGACAACATGAAATCCACTTCTAGATATTGTATGTTATTTGCAGGGGGAGCAAGGTAGTCAGGACTGTAAAAGTGTGTTGCTTTGTCTACTACCGAGGCAGAGTGTATGGCAGCAACAGAAGCATGCAAAGAATTATTATGGTTGAAAAGATTTATGCAACAGCACTACGTGGTTCTTTGTGATAATCAAAGTGCTATTAACCTTGCTAAAAACTCTATGTATCATAAGAGAACAAAACATATTGATGTGAGGTATCATTGGATAAGAGATGCAATTGACTACAAGTTGTTTGAATTTGATAAAGTTCACACCGATGATAATGTTCTGATATGTTGACCAAAGCTTTGGCAAGGGAGAAGCTGAAGATAGCTGCTTACTAGCCGGGGTGATGAGTTCTTTCTCATAGACAAAAATAGGGAGATCTGTTGGGGTATATTTTGCCCATGAGAAAGCCCAACAAATTAATCATTCATGGGTTTTTATCATTATTATTGTATTAATAATTAAAAGAAAAGAAAAGAAAATGTTATAATCTTTTTTTGTTCACGGCATTTACACAAACCCAAATTGGGTTATTTGGTTTTTCATTGGGCCCCGTGACAACCATAATATGTGGGCTTGTTTCTTGGACGAAAAGCTGAAGGAAATCATACAAAGGGGTTTTTGGTTTGTGTTGTGATATTATTCCTTTCAGCCTCTGCACAAGAGAAGAAGCTAGAAACTATATTTTTTGGACATTATTCCTCTTCTGTTGACAACATTCATTACAAAGAGAAGTTTTGTGCTCCAAGCTTTTGGTGTTTTGTGAAGATAAGCGACGTTCCAGAAATTGATATATTCTCTCATTGGTGATACCTCTTACTCGTATTCTTTTGTAGTTTTAATTCTATATACTTTAAGTTAGTTTGTACCAAGTATTTGATGATTTGTGTATGCCTCTAGTTTTATCTAGAGAAGACATTGCATTGCTCATTATTGGTGATAGTGGATTTGAAGCGACTCTAGTAGTCCCATGGTTTTTACTCTTGTCTTGAGAGGTTTTCCACGCTAAAATTATTGTGTCCTATTTACTTTTAAATTACCCTATTTGTTTGCATCCTCATTGGTTCATTCGGGTCGGGAAAAATTTAGCCAAACGAAGATTAATTCCGCACTTTTTGTTTATAGTTCGTGGCTAGGTGGTCGTTTTTCCCAACAGTACACGGGCATTCAACAAGAAAATTATCATTGGTAGACGGAATGTGTTTGACTACGATTTTTTTCCAAAAACGTCATCAAGGGATCGAAGAAGTGTTCACTTTCCGTAGCAAACACGTAAACATGTTGCTAAGAATAACCTAAACCCATTTGTGTCTCTCCCTAGATAAGGATATATTCATATACGACAACGAGAGTTCAATTTTGTTTGACTACTTCAAAAACAAGGTTATCAAGAAATTCACATCAATCCCCGGTTGTCAACCGAGGAACTAACCAAGTACCGAATTGTTGGGTCAACTCCCTTTGCGTATAAAAATAGAGAAGTAAGCGAGGTTGAAGTACTCCTATATGGTGTTGCACCAAAACGAGTTTTCCGTAATTCTCGTTGGAAGCAGATATATGATGGGGCGTTGGATATCATATATCTGCTTCCTTTGAGCATTGTGGAAAGCTCCTTTTGGTGCACCATTACAAAGGAGTACTTCGACCTCGTTTACCTTCTCTCGCTTTATCGACAAAGGAAGTGGTACTGCAAATCTGGTACTTGGGTAGTTCCTCAGTTAACCACGTGGGATTGTTGGGAACATCTTGATAACCTTGTGTTTTTAATCGTCCAACAAAACTGAACAATTGTTGGCAAATGTGAATAGGTTCTCGTTATGGCAAAGAGACATAGACATGTATAGGTTATTCTCGACAATAGGTTTATGAATTTGTTGCTGAAGGTGAACACTCATGCTGTCTACAGACTTCTTCATAAAATAACTCATAGCAAAACATAATATGGCCACCAATGACCGCCATCGGGGAATATGCGATTTCCCATGTACCGCCTCTTCGATTCAAGGCATTTCGTATTTCTTTCGATTCACATGTGACACATGAGTCAAAACCAGCAGAAGATTAGGATTTCACACGCGTACAGTTTCCACTTTGTGATGGTACATTAAGGTTATGTTTGTTTTTGCCTAAAAGGTATGCAATGGGCTTATGCATGCGCCCTCTAAACACCGTTTGTTTTTTTTAAATAACTGAAAACGGCTTTTACAGTCTTAAAAAATAAGCTAATATCCAACTTCTTTAAACTTTTTCACACCCTACCAATACCCATTGTCCAACGCCACCACCCACCGTCTGCCACCACCCAACACACCCACCGTCCGCCACCACCCAATACGTCCATGATGTACATAAAATTATAAATCCTTTTAGCGTCAGATAATCTCTAAAAACTGCAATTTCTATCAAATAACATAGCAAAGAAGGCTACTTATCATTATAAAATACAATTTCAGGTGAAACCAAGTCCCAAACGAAGAAACAAGCGAAAAAACGAAGAAAAACGTAAGAAAACACAAGAAAAGTAAGAAACACGCCCCCATGCCTCAAGAAACACGCCCCCGTGCTTCTGAACACCAGAAAAGACAAAAATTTACAAGAAAAGACAAAAACTGGGAACAAAAGCACGAGGCCGTTCCACTTGCCCACGGAGCCGTGGTCATCTACAAGAAAAGAGAAAACAAATTTGGCACATGTCATAATAAAACACGGGGGCGTGCTTACCTAAGCACGGGTCGTGCTTCTCACTCCAGATTGCCTATAAATAGTGACTCATGTTCCACTCATTTGTGTGCCTTGAAGAGAGTTCTATCCGGTTTTCACTTATAAAAACACCCACTAACACTCACATTGAAGATCTAGTGAAGAGTTTGAAGGCTTGGAGGTCATATCATCAACTATCATTATCAACCATCATCATCATCGTCATCCATCATCATTATTAAGAAGAAAGATACATCCACAATTGGTTTGATTATTCTTGTTTAATCATGTGTTTGTTATCATCATCCAATCTAATGTTCAGAACTATGCTCATTATGAGCTAAACTCCATTTACCATCTAAAATCTATGAAGAAGCTTTGTTTTACTTGATAATTATATAAAACATGTGGTTTAGTCTAGTAAAGTACATGGTTATCTTGCAATTATCTTTTGATGAGAAATATTTCACCATCTTAAATCAAAAATTCAAAGTTGGTGATTGTCAATTCTATTGGCAATCATTCATGATCGATTCATGTTCTTGAAAGATAGAAATACTTTGATAAATTATCGAAACATGGATCCTTGTTTTGTATTTAGAAATTATGAGATATAAGTTATGATCTATTTCTCTAGTTAAAGAAATCATATGTTAATGGAATGTGTAATTATAACCTACTTAAATCAACCAAGGGGAGGTTGAGTGACTAAACTACAACCACCCGAAGTTGTTAGAATTTGTATTTGAGAAATCAAAGTCAATCCTAATCTTTCTACTTTACGAAACTAATTGCCAACTTAAAATGACATTCTCGAGGTAGCATGACAATAGGAAATGGTAAACTTTAAAATGCGCATGCTACTCCCTTTTTGTCATAGATGCTCGCTTAGAAATGAGGAGCTATCTATCATATATTATTACGGCATGTTTTACCACATGTTTACATATTAATTATCAATGATAAAATGGAGTGGATTCTTGATCTTAGATGGTAACCTTCATATAGTTATACATAAGTATTTACATGTTATAAAAAGTTCAAAAATTAACCCCAAAGTGATTAAAACCTCCGATTAAAGTAAAACGACGATTCATTATTAGAGACACTTGTGTCCACGAATCGGTACTTGGTTCTTACCAATACTATTCTACATATACGATATGTACACTTGCCTATTTTTATGTGTGTTTAGTCTTCGTAGAAATCAATTTTATAAATTTAAAACACGATCTTGTGCAAAAGCTTAAATCATCCCATCTTTTATATTTCACCAGACTAACGCAGCACGCTTCAAGTTTTTGGCGCCGTTGCCGGGGACACGGTACGTTTCTAAGAACGATCCAAGTTTTAATTGGACAATCAAGTAGGTTGACTATCAAGTAGGTTGATTGGACAATTCTCGGTTCCAGAGAAATATATTGGCTTGGTTCGGTCAATGTATTGGTTTTGGTTGAAGAAAGCCTCATAATAGTCCTCGCTCATGTTATCCTTGGGTAGAGGTTCGGGTATTCCAGCCTTCTTTGCTTCACGTACATAGCTATTCTTCATCTTCTTGAAAGACATCTAATAAGTTGGGTTGTTTAGAGTAAGGAGGGAAAGAAAAGTTTACCAGCCTATCGTATCCCTATTCAAATATAACAAGTAATAAAATATTTTTCCTATACTTGGATCGAAGCTTAGGTTTTATCTATATAGAGTAAAAGAGAAATTTGGTGCCACAAAATGGTTGCTTTATGTTTTTATATATATATTAATGGTTTTGAAAGAATATACATGTATTGGTATTGGCTGGGTGGTTATGTTGGTAAGGAAAGATGTATGTGCCGGCTTTGGACCCAGGTTCGACTCCTTAAAGCAGAAAATGATTGTTACATTTTTTTAATTGTGTTATTTATGTTTTTGTGTTTATATTTTGTTTTTTTTTTGTTTTTTTAGTTCCGATATCGTAACATACGTGACGGAGACTGACCAAATTTGTGATGACTCATTGCCTCAACACTCGGGTTTTATCAAAGCTCGAGCTTTACTGACCAATGCCACCTCATTGGTACACCTCGGTTTTTAAATTGTTTTTTAGTTCAGACGCCATAACGCACATAACCAAAATTGACCGAATTCTTGTCGACTTAATATACATTGTTTGGGTTTTACCAACGCTCCTAAAAGGGTTAAATGTATATAAATTTGAAGTCTTAATTTCAACATTTGATTAAAAAAAAGGCTTACATAATTTTAAGAGTTAATATTTGCACTTTATATCTTGAATCCGTATGTTCATGTACGTTCCAGATCAGGTATTCCCAGAACCGTCCACTAAATTCACAAAAAAATAAATCATAAATAAACTGAAAAGGTTACGGTATTGTAAGGCAAGCCTTTGATCGGGAACCATTTCTTTCTGTTTTTTTTTCCTTTTTTTGGTGTAGTTCTGGTATCGTAACGACTAAAGAGCATGACAGAAACCGACCGAATTCGCGCAAACTCACTGACTCAACACTATGGAACGTGAACGCTGAGGTTTGATAAATACCCACGTATTATCAACCGACGTCACCCCATTGATTCACCTTAATTTTTATATATGATTTTTTGTTTAGTTCTGGTACCATAGCGAGTAACTGAACATTTTTTTTGTTTTAGTTCTGGTACTGTTACCAACGTAGTCAATACAATGTTTGGGTTTTATCGACCGATTTTTTCGCGCAACGCCCGGGTAACTTGCTAGTTATCTTGTAATACGTAATACGCCAAGATCGATGGCTCTGATACCAACACTTGTCACACCCCAAACCGAGGCCTAGGCGTATGACACATATGTTGGTACCACATTTGTAAATATATTAGAGTTACGTTTTAAAGCGGAAGTCTTTAGAAACATGTGGATTAAAAATATAATATTTACATTCACAAAAGACGGGATTAAAAGTTCTCGTTTAATGTTTTAAAGATTACTTGTTTTAATTACAATATCATCATTCATATTATAATAAGTTTAACAAAAAGATCCGAGCCATCGGATATCTTGAGCACTTCGTATTCCAAGCCCTAACCTTGATCACCTGCAAAATGTTTAGAAAATAGGTCAGCAACGCATGCTAGTGAATATGCTGACGCTAAAAATATTTTCTTTTACTTGATCACCCCTCGAGACTACGTAGGTCTCGGACCATCGTGGCTTAGGAATAACCAAGTTAAAACATCACAATTTATAAACTCGAGTCTCTACACTAAACACCCCAGCAAACACCGCAGCGTTCGACATAGTTATGTACCCGTATGTATACACATGGTCATTAACTCCCCGCAGGAAAGCATCAATATAACCAAGTGTGGTGTGCCCACCACATATGTAAGGATCCGGACAAACGTATACTACAGCCTGAGGGCTAGGCTTATACTCTTGTTTATAAATGTGTTAGAGACACGTAGTCTCATGTAAACCTTTTCATATAAACATGTTTGACTTGATTTAAAACAAGTTTATAAAGTGTAGGGCGTATTTGTTGGTGAATGTTTTGTAACAGATGATCTTTTGTGTTTGTTAGAATTGAGAGCAACGGTCAAAGGGGAGTCTGTTGGTGCATGTTTTGTGACCGTCGCTATGCAATTCTGTTCAGCGTTGTGGAAGTACGAAGTTAGAGCAACTTCGCCATAGGCGAAGTTGTAACAACTTCGCAATAGGCGAAGTTGTAACAACTTCTGCCATAGGCGAAGTTAGAACAACTTCGCCATAGGCGAAGTTGTAACAACTTCGCCTACAGGCCCAAGCCCGCGAAGTTTATATATATATATATATGTGTGTCTTGTTTAGGTTTGGGTATCCAGAAAAATAAGAGTGTTTTGTGATCAGTTTATTAGTCTAGAGAGAAACCGAGAGAGTGAGCCGTGTGGGACGGCCCGAGGTAGAGCTCACCTCGGGTCGGCCGTGTCATTTGTTTTTTTTTTTTTTGTTTTTTTTTTGGACTTCGCCTAAAGTCAACTTCGCCTAAAAGTCAACTTCGCCCCTCCTTAACTTCGCTTCTCCTTAACTTCGCTCCTCCATAACTTCGCCTGTCCAAAACTTCGTCTGACAGATAACTTCGCCTGAGATAAGCGAACTTGTGAGGTATGCGAAGTTGTGAATAACTTCGCTTAACCTTATATCTTCGCCTAAACCCTAAAATTTAAGCGACAACTTCGCCTGAACCCATAACTTCGCCTGCGGCGGCTGTTCGGCCAGAAACACATCAGAAACGTGCCAGAAACACCAAAACGCAGATCTCGAACCATAGCATAAGAGCCTAAGGCTCTGATACCACATGTAGGTTCCCAGCCGGATCTACACGAGATATCGCGTACTACGTAGGTGCGGAATCCCTACGTAAGACGTTACGAGTATAGAAAACAATACGAGCTAACACACGATACGATAACCAAACACACGTTGTATTCCAACCGTAAACACGTGATACTATGATCACTTAGTACAAAACTCTCTGACTCGAATACACAAAATAACACTGATTCTATTTGAATAAGCCGTAACAAACAGCTTATATAGACGCCTGGCATGTTCAGGCGAAGTTGTCCCTAACTTCGCTTGTCTAACAAGTTCGCCCATATAAGCGAACTTGTTAGTAACTTCGCTTACATACAAAACTCAAATCTAACTAACACGATTACAGACACTCGACACTGAACTACTGACATCATGCACCAACATGATACACGAGTATTCAGATGTATTCCCCGATGAGTTGCCTGGTTTACCACCGACCCGACAAGTTGAATTCCGTATTGACTTGATACCGGGAGCAACACCCATTGATAAGGCACCTTACCGACTTGCACCTTCTGAAATGCAAGAACTGTCCAACCGATTACAAGAATTACTGGACAGGGGTTTTATCCGACCTAGTTATTCACCGTGGGGAGCACCAATGTTATTTGTAAAGAAGAAAGATGGGAGTTTTCGAATGTGTATGGATTACCGAGAATTAAATAAAGTGACTATAAAGAATAGATACCCCTTACCTCGAATTGATGACTTGTTTGATCAGCTCCAGGGTGCGAAGTATTTTTCAAAAATTGATCTTAGATCTGGTTATCATCAAGTAAGAATTCAGGAAGAAGACGTACCAAAAACAGCTTTTCAAACTCGGTATGGTCACTATGAATTTTTGGTTACGCCGTTTGGGTTGACAAATGCACCTGCGGTGTTTATGGACCTCATGAACCGAGTTTGCAAACCTTACCTTGACAAGTTCGTGATAGTGTTTATCGATGACATTTTGATATATTTGAGAAGTAAGGAGGAACACGAACAACATTTGCTGGAAATCTTAGAATTATTGAGGCAAGAGAAGTTATACGCAAAGTTGTCCAAATGTGAATTTTGGTTACAAGAAGTACAATTTTTGGGGCACATTGTGAACCATCAAGGGATCCAAGTAGACCCAAGTAAAATTGAGGCCATTAAAAATTGGCAAGTACCTAAGTCACCAAGAGAAATTCGTCAATTCTTAGGACTAGCCGGGTATTATAGAAGATTCATTGAAAACTTTTCAAGTATTGCCCAAACCTCTAACCCTCCTAACTCAAAAAGATCGAGCGTATGAATGGGGAGAAGAACAAGAAATGGCCTTCCAAACGTTAAAACAGAAGTTATGTGAGGCTCCAATATTAAGCCTTCCAGATGGAACTGATGAATTGGTGGTATATTGTGACGCGTCTCGTAAAGGTTTAGGATGCGTACTGATGCAAAGAAAGAAAGTAATAGCATATGATTCCCGACAATTAAAAGTACATGAAAAGAATTATACGACCCATGATTTGGAATTGGGAGCAGTTATCTTTACATTGAAGATTTGGAGACATTACTTGTATGGCACCAAATGTACCATCTATACTGATCATAAAAGCCTACAACACATATTTGATCAGAAAGAGCTAAACATGAGACAAAGGAGATGGGTAGAACTATTAAATGATTATGATTGTGAGATTAAATACCATCCGGGTAAGGCCAACGTAGTAGCTGATGCTTTAAGCCGAAAATACAGAGTCAAACCATTAAGGGTATGAGCACTCGGAATGATTGTTCAAAGTAGCCTAACCGAACAAGTTCGTGTTGCACAAGATGAGGCTTTGAAGGCAGATCAACTAGAAAAAGAAGAACTACATGGGAATGAAAGAAAGTTTGAGAAGAAAATTAATGAAGTATATTATTACAAAAACCGGTTCTGGATTCCAACACTTCATAAACTCCGAAAGTTGATTCTTGATGAAGCACATAAGTCCAAATATTCTATTCATCCAGGTACTGATAAGATGTATAAAGATGTTAAACAATTTTACTGGTGGCCTAGCATGAAAAGGATATAGCCGTGTATGTAAGTAAATGTGCAACATGTGAAAGGGTGAAGGCGGAATATCAAACTTTCGGGAATGTTACAACAACCCGAAATCCCACAATGGAAATGGGAACAAATTACCATGGACTTTGTGACGCACCTTCCTAAAACCTCCCGAGGACACAATGCTATCTGGGTAATTGTTGACCGATTAACCAAATCCGCACACTTTATTCCCATCCGTAACAACTACACCACCGAAAAACTCGCGCAAATTTACATCGATGAAATTGTATCCCGACACGGAGTACCTCTTTCGATTATTTCAGATCGAGACAGTCACTTTACTTCGCATTTCTGGCAAGCAATACAAGAAGCTTTGGGAACCCGAATCGACCTAAGTACGGCTTACCATCCCCAAACCGATGGTCAATCCGAACGAACCATCCAAACCTTAGAAGATTTACTTCATGCTTGTGTACTGGACTTCAAAGGGAATTGAGATCAACACCTCCCGCTCATTGAATTCTCTTACAATAACATTTATCACAGTAGTACACAAGCAGCACCTTATGAAGCCTTATACGGGCGAAAATGTAGATCACCACTATGTTGGACGAAAGTGGGTGATACCCAAATTTCAAGGTCAGATTTAATTCAGAAAACCACCGATAAGATTCACCAGATTAAGCAAAAATAGAAAGCTGCCCGCGACCGACAAAAGAGTTATGCCGATGTTCGCAGAAAACCGTTATCTTTTGAAATAGGTGATAAGGTGTTTTTAAAAGTATCGCCGTGGAAAGGTGTTATAAGATTTGGAAAGATTGGTAAACTAGCCCCGAGATACATCGGACCTTTCGAGATTATTGCAAATATTGGTCCCGTAGCTTACCGATTAAAACAACCCTTAGAACTGAGCACTATTCTCGACGTGTTTCATTTATCGAATCTGAAAAAGTGTTTGACTGATGAAACGACAATAGTACCACTGGAAGATGTTCAGATCAACGAAAAGCTCAACTTCGTAGAGGAACCCGTAGAAATTGTGGACGGAAAAACCAAACAGTTACGACACAACAAAATTTCATTGGTAAAAGTTCAGTGGAATTCAAAACAAGGACCCGAATATACTTGGGAACGAAAGGACGAATTCCGAAAGAAATACCCACACCTGTTCCCTAAAAAGAAAACCGATGACACATTAAATTTCGAGGACGAAATTTCTTAACGGGGGGAGAATGTGACATTCGTGACAAAACGAGGTATATTATATTCACTATGTAGCAAGTAAACGATAAATCGGTTAATTCGTAGTGCTTAAACGAGTAACCGACCGATACTAATTATGACCCGTATACATACTGAGGGGTTATATACGAGTTATACATATATTATAGAGGCTAACATATTGATATTTAGGCCCAGTACGTTTAAAACTCTTTAAACGAAATAAGTTTCGTTTATCGATACGCTATAAGCTTAAATGCAATCGTTAATATCAAAACGAGCATTGTAGCATCCTTTAAGCCGAAAAAGATTTATAAAACACTTATATGACATGTTCTAAGCAATCCGTGAAAATATTTTTGGAATTTTACAACGAGTCAGTACGTTTTTCTTATTTTACAAAAAAAAGCTGAAAAACACTCGTTTTCGCACTGGTTTTCGCACTCGAACTAGTTTTCTTACGAAAAACCGAACCCGAATTAAATTTAGGGCCGACGTTTACGTTTGGCACGAATACCGAGGCACCATTGGGCCAAAAAGGAGGCCCAATGGGCCTTATATGCTTGCGGCCGGAAAAAAAGTGGTAAATACCCCACCCTTTTCTAGTGTATTATAAATATTAAACTAAGTAAGATATTTTAGCAAACAAAGTCCAGAAGACTCATTTTCAGATGACCTTCATTATCCATCAGCCAAACCCTAAAGGTAAACCTCTAAATACATGAGATTACATGCTTGATTAGTAATGTTTAATCATGGAAAATTAGGTCTTGGTAAGTTTTAAACATGTTTAACCATACAAAAATCATAAAAATCAAGTAAAATCATGTTTTGATTTTAAACATGTTTACAAACCAGGAACATATACTTTTTTGGTCAAAAACGCGGATTAGAACATGAATATATCGTTTTTACGATTCGAAAGTTCGGTTTGAAACCAAAACCGAAACCCTAATTATCAAAGCTGTCACATGGATGATTTATGCTTGGTTTGATGTTATATGATATGTAGATACACTGAGTTTGCAACCCGAGACCCGGAAAGTCGTTTAAGCTAGCAAAACTCATCGAAAACTGACAAGGTAAACCCGTAACCCTCGTTTAAGGGCTGTTTAGTATTAGGTTGTGACGTGCTTGTTTTTAGCTTGTGAAAATTTTCAGGGACATTAGGGATCATTTAAATGAGTCTCTGTTCAAATTTGGTAATTTTTCGATAAACGGAGAATATTTGGTGATTTTATTTCCGTTTATGAGCGTTTATTTGGGAAAAATAACTAAACATATTGAAATATTATGAAACTTGGTTTTGGTTATTAATATGTGATGGTAAGATCACTGATAAAGTTTGGGGATCATTGGAAATGCCTAAGTATGGTTTGTGCAATTATGATTTAACCAAATTTTAACAGCCGAAAAACGCACAAAAAGGCATTTTGTCAAAAGATTTAGGTTCTGGGGATTTTTCAGGGGCTATGTAATAACATTGAGGCCATTTGTAAAAATTATCGGATTTTTTGGAGGTCGTTTGATATAAGCGGGCCATTTATTACACGATTATAACCTATTAAATGAACTTTTATAAATAAATAATTAATCATAAAATTTCTGAAATATTTTTATAAAATTATACATATTTTAATGTATTTTTAAAAAAATTTACATAATTTATATATAAGTACATATTTAGTTATGATTAATCAAAGATTTAAATTATAATTGATTTAACGAAACCGACAGTTTTGTGTTTAACGGACTGACTGGAATGTCAAAATGTCAAAAGTGGTCAAATATAATATTTTTGAATGAAATTGATAAAAGCGAACTTTTTACGAGAATTCCGGACAATTCAGGTGGATTGTACGCGCTTTGTATATTCAAACCCGTGTGAAAACGGAAATGAACCCTGCGATCAAACCAGATACCGAAACCTTAAAATTCTTTCATAAATCAAATCATTTTATCAATCAATATATTTACTTAAGTTTATGTGATCTTACCTAATCCCGAAACGCATAAACGATCAACTTGGCTAGGCTCGGGAAACGGTGAAACTGAGCCAAAGCCAGTTTTAAACATTTCATAGTATACAACGTCACAATCTAAGACTATGGTCATGTTTTGGGCCTAACAGCTATACCCAGATTAGTTATACAGCCCGATTTAGCCCAAACACTGTACTAGTATTAACGATACGATACCGTTTATAGGAATCAGGCTATAAGCGAGGCACCTGACCTATTGATACATAATTTCTGTGCGAACTACGATAAGGTGAGTTTCATGACCCCACTTTCTAGACTGTTTTACGAACTTTTGGGGTGGAAAGCATGTTTACGTATACTTACTTGAAATCGTGTGATGGTGTGATTTATCTAAGTACTAACACTTGAAAGTCCCCACAAACACAAGTGATTAACTTCGTGCCGGTGACGTGTGGATAGTACTATCGGTTTGACAAACCCAACTGACAGAGCCGGTGGGGTATGCCGGAACATGTTAACCCAGTTGCACATTGTCATTTAAACTTGTTACATACTGCTATGTGGTGTTAGACATAGTACATACTTGGGGGCAAAGTGGCTGTTAAATGCCAACGGGAGTGCATGGGCAGGGGTGGCCATGTGTTTTAGCTCGTTTCGGTTTCACTTGTGGCTTAGTATAATACATCATACACATACACACTGTAAACTTTACGAACTCGTATACTGATTTCGTTGATACTCGTGAAACTTGAAACTCACCAACTAGATGTAGTTGACCCGTTTTAACATGCTTTTCAGGTAAAGCAAAGGTGGAATGATTTGCTTACGTTCTTGGTGTTAGGAATGAAGTTGAATAGCTGTGAATATACTCAGATATATAATATTGAATAAGAAGCTCGTAAAACGGTTATGTGATTCTCATCTAGTTTGTAAACATAGTACCAACCCATGTAATATGATGTAAATTAGTTTGTGAATTTCTTTATAAACAATGTTGTTGATACCAGTATTATCTGTTACATTCCCGTTTTACGCTTCCGCAACTACCTAGTCCGGGTGTGACATGTCACTTCCCAGATGCATCATATACTTTGACTTGTGTGCTTCTTCCAGAATTTTACCTCTTAAATTCCCGACCATCGGTACCGAGTCTAATTATTTCATCACTTCCTTTGACTAACTGGTCGAGTGTACCATTCTCTTTTTCAGCTTTAATGTTTCCTTCTTCCAGTGCCAACTTCTGAGCTTCTTTGATCTGATTAGCCAAATCAACTTTGAGTTCCAATCTAAGAGCTCGAACTCTCTTTGGTTTCTCATGTTCTTTCCTACTTAAGGCGTCAGCCACAACATTCGCATTTCCTTCATGAGATAAGATCTCACAGTTATAATCATTAAGTGTTTCCATCCAACGCCTTTGCCTCATATTCAATTCCTTTTGTTCGAATATATGCTTCAGACTCTTGTAATCAGTATATATAATGAACTTAACACCATACAAGTAAAGTCGCCATAATTTCAACGCGAAGATTATAGCACCCAATTCAAGGTCGTGTGTGGTGTAATTCTTCTCATGAACTTTTAATTGTCTTGAAGCATAAGCAATCACTTTCTTTCCTTGCATTAACACACATCCCATTCCCGTATGCGAAGCATCACAGTAAATGGTAAAGTTTTCCATACCTTATGGTAAAGCCAGGAAAGGTGCATTAGTTAACTTTTGTTTGAGTGATTCAAATGCTTCCTCTTGCTTCAGTCCCCATTCAAACATAATTGCCTTTCTTGTGAGTGAAGTTAATGGAATGGCTATTCGGGAGAAATTCTGAACAAACCTTCGATAATATCCGGCTAATCCAAGAAAACTTCAGACTTGAGTCGGTTTCTTAGGTTTCTCCCATTTGGTTATGGCTTCTATCTTTGTTGGATCTACTTGAATACCTTTTTCATTTATAACATGGCCAAGAAATTGAACTTCAGACAACCAAAATTCACACTTGGAGAATTTGGCATACAATTTCTCGTTTCTTAGGGTTTCAAGTATGATTTTGAGGTGAACTTGATGATCATCTTTGGATTTTGAGTAGACAAGAATGTCATCAATGAAAACGATAACAAACTTGTCAAGATATGGTTTACAAATACGATTCATCATGTCCATGAAAGCTGCCGGAGCATTAGTGAGTCCGAAAGGCATCACGGTGAACTCATAATGTCCGTATCGGGTTCTAAAGGCTGTCTTTTGGATATATTCTTCTTGTACTTTCAACTGGTGGTAACCCGATCTAAGATCAATCTTTGAAAAGTAACTTGCACCTTGTAGCTGATCAAATAAATGGTCGATTCTTGGAAGTGGATACTTGTTCTTGATTGTGACTTTATTCAGTTCTCTGTAGTCTATACACATTCTCATTTATCCGTCTTTCTTCTTTACAAAAAAAATTGGAGCTCCCCATGGTGACCAACTCGGTCGTATAAATCCTTTCTCCAAAAGCTCATCTAGCTGTTTCTTTAGCTCTTTCATTTCTATAGGTGCTAAACGATAAGGAGACTTAGCTATCGGTGACGTTCCTGGCACAAGGCCAATTCTAAACTCTACTTCTCTATCTAGCGGGGCTCCTGGTAACTCATCAGGAAATACATCTTGAAATTCAGATACGATTGGTACTTCCTCCATCTTCTTGGTTCAGGTTCTTTAGTTACATAGGCCATGAATGCAAGGCATCCTTTACCTAAACAACTACTTGCTTTTATTTTAGAAATGATTCCTACTCTTCCTACTTCTTTATCTCCAATGATACGAATGGTTTTATTGTTAGACGTTCGGATGTCAATAGCCTTATCATTACAAAAGATACGGGCTTGCTTAGACGATAACCAATCCATACCTAAAATTACATCAAAACCTGCCAATGTCATGGGTAACAATCGTACAGGTATGATGTGATCAGCTAAAGAAATTGTGGCCATATTTAAGGCTTCGGTTATTCTACTTATATTACCATCAGCAGTCTCGACTTCATAATGTTTATCTAATTTAACTAAGGGCTCATTTAATAGACTACAAAATTTATAATCTATAAAACTTTGATTTGTACCTGAGTCAAATAATATCTAGCGTAAACATTATTAATAGGAAACATATCGGTGATCACGTCCGGTATTTCTGCTGCCTTCTGAGTGTCTAACATAAAGACACGAGCGTTTCCCTTCTTGGCATCGGTCTTGGCACCGCTGCCACTTGCACCTGCTGTATTTTTCATTGGCTTCTTCTTTGGCACTCAGTACTATAGTGTCCCTTCTCACCACACTCAAAACACACTCCTGTCTTTTTCCTACAATCTGTTTCCGAATGACCCGTTTTCTTGCAAAATCCACATACAATGATGTTGGTTGGTCGAAGGCATCTACCGAAATGTCTCCTACCACACGACATGCAAATGGGGCGACTATACACGAACGCCCCTTCCCTCTTCTTCTCGGTCCTCTTTATTTTTCCTCCCACAGTTGTTCTTCCATCATCCTTTTTCTTCTCATACTTATTCCTTATCATTCCATCCATCAAATACCCGGCCAACTCCATGGCAGATTCCGTCGAAGACGACATATGTGAACGGACTAAGTCACGGATTTCTATTGGCAACCCGTAAATATAGCATGTCACTTTATTGATTTCAGGAGTGACCAAGTGAGGTATGATTCTACAATACTCAAGAAACTTGGTGTTTTATTCCTTGAGATTGGTTCCCACAACTTTGTGATTCTAGAGTTTAGTCTGAATCTGATTCATTTCGTTAATTGGGCAAAACTTCTTTACTTTCAAGGCTTTAAACGTTTCCCAGTCTAGATTGTATAAAATTTCTCTACCCTTGATTCCAATCAGGTTATTCCACCACTCTAATGCCTCCCCCTTGAACATTTGGGAGGTATATTGCACCTTTACACTTTTCGTACACTTACTAATCAGCACAATCGATTCCATCTCCTCCAACCATCGGAGGGTGTGTATCGCTCCCTTATCCCCATGGAACTCTTTGGGGTTATAAACTTTGAACATCTTGAAATCACAACCTTCGTGTATCTTTAACTTCTTGGTTTTATCGCGGAGGTCGTTCTCAGCAGTCGAGCTTTCATCACTTGTTTCTTTCTTTTTCTCCTTTTTATTACTTTCTTTCTTTTCTGATTCCTTTTTAGATTCTTTCTTTGATTCTCTTTTTGAAGTAGCGGATTCACTTCGACTTGCCGTCTTATTAGAATGAGAGGCAGTTCGACTTGGATCATTTTTCATTAAGTCATAAAGTGGTGTTACAGCTTCTTTGATTAAATCGCGAATACCGAGCACATAGTCTTTCGGAATCGCTTGAATGTTTTCTGCTACTGTCTTTTCTTTATCGTTGTTTATGTTTTCTGCTACGGTCTTTTCTTTATTTATTTGCATTTCTTGATTACTGTTGGCTTTAGACATGCTGTAACATGAATAAAACAAGATTCAGAGAAAAGACAAACTTTCTTTATTACATTATTTATTTTACAAAGAAACATAGCAGTATACACAGTACTTAACAACGATTTCTAATCCTTAATCAACTTGTTAACAAGATTCTTCATCTTGTCACATTTCTTAACTATTTTCTTTCCCATTCTCTTTTTGTCCACTTTCTCATTTCTTAGCTCATCCATCACTGAATTTGGCGGGTTAGGATATCCCGTTGGTGCGGATGCAGCTGGAAAGAGAGAAGCATTCTCCCGTGGATAGAGATGCGGGTTGGCAACGTATGCATGCATTTCTTCATCGGGGATATTGGTAGTGTAAAATTCCTCGATGAGATTTGCTTCTTCCCGGATCTCATTAGCTTGTTGTGATATAGAAGGTCTTGGTCCATTATAAGGAGGAAAATAAGGATTCTCGTTCTCTTCATTTTCTTCCTCTGGATCCTCCTCTTCTCCGGGTTCTTCCTCCGATTCATAAGGATTCTTGATTAGTGATTGAACTAATCTCTTCTTGTATGGTAAGATGACCCTCATATTTGGCTTACGACTTGGTTCTGCAATGGTAGGTGGAATTTGGTATTGATAACCTAATGGTGGTAATCCAAATTGCCATCTCCTTTGATCAGAATGACAATTCATCCAGCTTGACGATTCTGATTCAGTCTCATGTTTGATCTTACTATGCACTTCTTGTTCCTTGGAAGGATGATACATGGGAATATCGGATGGGTAGTACTGAGGATTATTGTCAGCAGTGTTGTCAGAGATTTCGATTGGGCATTGCTGACTTCCTGGGAGATACACGGGTTGGCTCCCATATGGTAACATCGGAATGATCGGTTGATTGTGATTGAAAAATCTATTATAATAACTATTACTACTCTCCATATCGGATGGTTCGTAGTTGATTGTTGGTTTTGATCGGATTGCTACTCGGTGTCTATGACCAAGATAATTAATGTAAGACATCTGCATGTAGTTAGATTAGGGATAGGAAGTTTACTAATCCTATCTTACCCCTAAGAATAATAATGATAATAATAACTTTAAGGTTAAAGCCTAGGTACTAATGTTTAAATACCTAATTCGCTGAAACCGATGGCTCTGATACCAACCTGTCACACCCCGAGTTAGGGCCTAGGCGTGTGACCACAAGTTGGTACCTGTTTTGTAAATATATCAGAGTTTATGGGTTAATTTTAGCGGAAGACTTTAGGTTTGAATATAATATTAATTTACATTGACAATTTACTCGGGAAGTAAATACCTGAGTATTAATTTACAAAAGATATGTTTCATATTACAAGGATTTATAGTTATAAAAAACGGAGCGATCTTGTACGCGCTTCTATATTCATTAAGACCCCAATCCTTGTTAATGCTACTTATGCTTAACTACCTGCAATGGGTTGGAAAATACGTCAGCTATATGCTGGTGAACACGTATGACTCAATAAAACATTTTGAATGACGATTACAATACAAACATAGTTTTCTTGACAACCTCAGCGGAAGCATTTCTACTTCCGATATATGTACCACTTCCCTACACACGTAACGGTATTCCCCGAGCCGAACGACCCTGAACTGAGAACTAGTCATGACCGTTGCAGCTCGCAGCTTCATTGCCTTTGATTGATTGATTGGGCTTTAACAGTTATGTTTGGATCCGGACACATGCGTATTCGGTCTGAGTTGATTTTATTCTCTACTTTGTATTATAACGTTTTAGAGATCACATGATCTCATGTAGACATTTGATTGACTCATTAAGACAAACACCCGTTCGTCTCATTGAGTATAAATATGTTTTGACTGATAAAAAGGTTAACGTATTCACATTATATAAAAAGGTTGAACGTATTCACCTGTACCGTCGGTGTTGGAAAACCTTGACTGATTAATTGATTGTGAATGATATTTAACCTATACATAAATAGGTTCGTATGAATGTTTTGAATGATGATTAAGCTATGATTGTAAGTTTAACCTTGAAATCATTTATCTTTGATTGTGATTGAAAACACTTAGTTTTTATGTGACGTTTGATGTAGCATGATTTGGCTTATAGGTTATAACACGTTGATAAGTTTCTCCTGGTAAGTAAACGGGTCCCTCGGTTGATTGGGATTTATACGAATTACTTTTCCTTAGGCAAGAAACTTACTACTAATGATATCACCCTTACAGTTACTACATGCCCGTCAAAATATATCTTTGATTGACATTACTTAGTTATGAAGTAATGTTTACGAAAACTTGTTTATGAATGTTTTATAAAACCTTTCAAGGTTAAAGGCTATAGCCTTGATTGATTGTCTAAGCTATAATTCAAATGACTTAAACATAACTCCTACCTTAGATTGGATACTTAGATTGATAATAAGAAAAAGACATGATCTTGATCTACTCGATTATATGATTGCTAGCTTGATTATAACTTCGTTCCTTGCACGAATTACGAGAAAATGGCACGTTGGTTTGGCATGGCAATGGGGCACGCCTTTCGAGGTTAAATGTGTGAATGTGGAGGTGTGTTTTGGGATGAAATGGTTCAATCACGTACTCCTCTATTTATAGGCTGAATTTGGACCCCTTCGCGATACGCGATGGGTTCCTCTACTCCGTCGCGTATCGCGATGCCGCCTTACCAGATCGTAACACGTGGCCTGTCATATCGTGTCACGTGGTTGGACACGTGTCCACTGACTCAGCAAGGTCATCGCGATACGCGATGACCGTTGTGATTTGGGCCGTAGCATATCGCTACGCCGCCCATGTCTCGGTTGTTGTGCAAGTCCATCGCGCTACGCGATGGGTTAAATATTACCCCGTTGTGTATCGCGATGGGAGAATATTTTTATAATTTACAATTTAATTCCTATACTTATAAAAGTTAGTATTTTAAAATAAAACTTATAGGGTTTGAGACGCGGTGTTACAGGTTATAAGGATTACTACGATCACATATATAGGTGGCTAATAATAATAAGGGTTAGCGATAATAATTATATCTGACACAAGTCTAATAGTATTATTTTTTGAAGGAAATTCAAAATGACATTTGTTATCTATAAACACCCGCCATTTTGGGGGCAATTGTTAGGGCATTGATTTTATGCTGAGAATACTTTATACTTATGTAGCTTGTGTATTATTTATCCTTGATATATGTTCCAGGTTGCGTAGGATCAAGGATCCTCAGTACTACTTGTTTACTAACGATTGTATTTCAATGGTGTTGTGATTAATAGGTATAACGGCTATAGGATCTGGTCTACCTATTTACTCGTTATTGGACTCATTCAGCATGTGGTTAAAAGCATGGCGCAACTAGTGGGAGAGTGGCGGATTAATAGGAATTTTAGTTATAGATATTGTTTGTTTATAACGAGCTTATGATCAGTTAGGTGACACACTGAACACTTCGCACACATTAGCAATTCTCAGAATTCTCTCTTGCAATACACACACACACATACACACATAGAAGTCATTGTATTACTGATCATAATCTCCACATTGTAATCTAATTTTTTATTAATAAAGGGGTGATAGACGATTTTTCATCACCCGGGGTTTTTGTGCCGGTGATCTGACCAAGATCAAGAGATTTTCCTCGCACCAAATCATTGTGTTCTTACCTTTACACGTTTCATAATTGTTATTATCATTCTAGCACTAAACCTCACCTTACAAATTTGGTTACATTATCCTTGATTAATTTTTGACCAAAACATATATGTGTATATATATGAACACTACTAAATATGTATCAAAATATTGATAGTAAACAAGAAAAGTGGGCTAAGCTCAAATCAAAAATGCAAGAAACTTTAATTGGCCTTTTATTTTCTTAAATGAGATTTTTAAAAAGTAAAAATAAGTTGTTTGTTAAATTATATAAACTATTAGAAGTTGTATAATATTAACATATCATGAATTATTTTGGGCATTTTTATAAAGACCAAACAAGTCCAAACCACGAAACCAAACCGTTATAAACGGTTCGGTTTGGTTCGGTTTAAGAGTTCAGCGGTTCGGTTTTGGTTTACGAAATTCAAAAACCGTAACTAACGGTTTGGTTAACGGTTTGGCCAAAAAACCGCAAAAACCAGACCGTGAAACCAAACCGTGAAACCAAACCGTTATAAACTATTCGGTTTGGTTCGGTTTAAGAGTTCAGCGGTTCGGTTTTGGTTTACGAAAATCAAAAACCGTAAGTAACGGTTTGGTTCACAGTTTAGCCTTAAAACCACGAAAACCGGACCGTGAACACCCCTAGTTTGTATTATGATTCAAATACCATGGATTATGATAGATTATAAGTTGTGTTACATTTATATTGGGAACTTCGTACACATCTTTACAAATATTGAAAACTAGTTTTTATCCCCCGTATTATGGATGTTGTTTTATATTATTTGTTTTTAATATTTATTTATTTTTTGAATTTTTATTTTTTTTATTGTATGAAAGTTAATAATATATTTATGGTTTGATGATAAATTATTTCACAAATAAATGAGATGTTATAATCCAGTTTAAAAGCTATATGGGTTTGATTAGACCCAAGACCCGTTTATTTTTTTATTAAAAAATTGGTTTTTTAATTATAAATTATATATATCTTTTTTTAAATAAATCATATATTAATTTTTAGTATATCCATACTTTATAGGATTTTTATATCAAATATTTGGTGAGATTAGTTTTTTAATTTAATGAGATGTTATAAGTCGTTTAAGAAATATCTGGGTTTGATGAGACTCATACTCCTGAATTTGGGTCAAATGTATGAGAAACCTCCATTTAAAAATCAAACAAATCTGGTGACTCAAAAAAAAGTAGAGCGGCCACATCGTGACTCGTATGATTTTTATGGTTTCGTTTATATATATATAGATATTATATCTGTCCACGCAAAACAAAAAATACCATATATATATATACACACTTATAAAGTTCTTATATCATATATACTCAATTCATCAAAAACAATTTAATTAATGACCATATTACCTAGTTCGATTAGATGTGACAAATGGTTACAGTGTAGACCATTCGAGGGGATAAACCTTTAAAGGGTTTGCATTTTTTAAGAAGTTACGAGTGACGAGTTAGTTGTCGTCAAAGATGAGAATCGTTGATCAAAATTAAAATAATAACATATGGTATAAACACATTATGTAACAAAAATGTGTAGAATGGTGTATTCATTAAATAATGGACATGCATGAAAGTTAAAATTTTCGAAAAATAAGTGAAATGGTCATTTATTGAACCGTTATTAATTAAACGGGGGTATATATATGATATTTGAACTATTTTATAAGGGTATATATGATACGTTAATTATTTGGTAAAAGCGTATATAACATTTTAACTTTTATCTTGGCTTATATGATATTTTTGATGTTTTACATATATGAAATTAATCCTTTATATGGCAATTTTCATACCTATATTAATCGACCAGCATGCTTATAATCATTGTAACACTTCAAAAGTTCCAAGAGTTGGTACTGCCAAAACTAGGGACTCTAGTAATTTAAGGCCTAAGGATTAGATTTATCTTGATATATAAAAAAACGCATCAAGGACCACCGGGTCTATCTTAGGAAGGTTAAAAGCTTTCTAGACAGGTGATTTGATTGCGTATACAAATTCAAACTTGTTAAATATGTGCTGGAATTTGCCATCCCAAATAGTTGAAGATGATCATCTATACTATAGGCCACGCCATGTGTGAATAACGTCTTCATAATCACTCTAGGACTAGCTTTTGATTATATATGTTATTCATGCAATATTAAATTGGAATTGAAGTGTTATTTCACCATTCATTCTTTTGTTTTAAATTGTATATTGAATTAAAATATAGTACGACATGATCTTATACTTCTTAATTGGATGTATTGAGTGCACTAGTACATTAATGTAGTTATGAATTAACGCGACCACATAAGTCGATATAACTGGGATAAAAAAAAGAAACTAAAAGCATAAGTTGTTCGGTAAATGTTCTTGATTGAAATTAAAAGCATACTGGTTATAAATACATGAAAGAACACATGATCCTCATTGGCAAGATAATATAATCGTGTATTTTTCCTTCGCTTTTTGTTGTTTAAAATGTATTCGGTTTTATATCTTCTACTAATCTGAAAGGCGTTATGCATGCCACGTCAGAGAATATATTCTTCCTGCCTAAAAGCTATATGGTAAAAATCCAAATAGTTTATCGTGTCTTTGATATTGATTATGCTTGGAGTTACACGATTGCACCATTTGAAGACGCATATTTTCATTCTTTAGCAAACGAGCATATGAGGAAGTGGCAAGATACAACTTTGAATCATGTTATTTCAACGTTGAACGAATTTGACGATTGCACCATTTGAAGATGCATATTTTCATTCTTTCGCAAATGAGCATGTGAGGAAGTGCCAAGATACAACTTTGAATCATGTTATTTCAAGGTTGAACAAATATGATATAACATACATTT
This sequence comes from Bidens hawaiensis, assembly GCF_021521415.1. Lineage (NCBI taxonomy): Eukaryota > Viridiplantae > Streptophyta > Magnoliopsida > Asterales > Asteraceae > Bidens > Bidens hawaiensis. The sequence goes on along the minus strand of NW_027502436.1, from coordinate 26,578 downwards.
ACAAGTGTCACAAATGTTAATGTTTTTCCTGTGGTTATTTTGGTCATGTTTTGGGGTTGTAACGTTTTGTGCAACATGTTGTCATTTCATCACATTTTTGTATTTGTTTGCATGACCTATGTCTCATTTTGTTTTATTAAATGTAACTAATTTTTTGAACATGAAAACCTGTTACAAGAAAAATCACAGGATTGTCAATATATACCCAGTAACCAATATGATCAAGTAAACCACAACTTGCTTTTGGCCGGTGACCTTTAATAGATTATGATAGAAAACTAATTAAAAAGATTCAAATTTAATATCTTAACATAGGGGGAATAATATGATATATTGATCACTATTTATAATAGAATAAAGATGATACAAGGTATTAGAGGTGTTCAAAAAAACCGGTTATAGAACCGGTTTGGTCGGTTTAACCGAAAACCGGTTAATAGAAAAACCGGTTATTAAAAAACCGGTTAGACCGGTTATTGAACCGCCGGTTAGTACTTCGGTTAATCATTCGTGGACAAAAACCGGTTATTGAACCGGTTAGTAAAAAAACCGGTTAAATTTAAAAACCGGTTATTAAAAAACCGGTTAACCTAAAAACCGGTTAACCGGTTAACGGTCAAAAACCGGTTAACCTAAAAACCGGTTAACCGGTTTTTAGGTTAACCGGTTTTTGACCGTTATAAAACGGCCATATGACCGTTTGGGTCCTTTTTTGCCCGTTTTTTCTTGATTTCTAGCCGTTTTTTTTAACATTTTACCCCCACAAACAACTATATATAGTTTAGGTTGGGTAGGTTAGCTCACACTCGATTATACAACTCTACTAGCTCTAAACGTTTATTTCATACGCGATTATTTTGTTATCTCACACTCAATTATACCACATTACCACTCCATACGCTCTTATTTCGTAGTCGTTTATTTCATACTCGTACTCGTTTATTTCATACTCGATTATACGCTCTTATTATCATGGCCTCCCAAAGTGCTGCTTCATCCGTCAACATGGGTGCCTCGAACACAGACATAACGGTCGTTCGGATCATCCCCACGAAACGAAACCAAGATGTGTGGCAACATTTCGACCTATGCGAACTGTCTAACGGTCGCCAAAAAGCTCGATGCAAGCACTGTTTGAAGTTCTATGCCAAAGATGCAAACTCCACTTTAAAAGCGCATATACAACAGCGCTTTTGCAAGGCCTTGAAGGACGAAGCGGGAAGTAGTTCGCAGCCGGAGATGACGAATCAAGGAGGGGTGTTTACGTACGACGTTGAAGCTGTACGTCAACAGTTTTCAAACTTTGTGATTCAACAAACACTTCCTTTCAACCACTTCGACAACCCTCAATTCACGGAGATGATGCAAAACTATGTTCAACCACGCTACCAACACGTAAGTCGTTCGACCCTTAGAAGAGATTGTCTTAAAGCATGGAAAAACGCTAAATCCGAACTAATTTCATACTTTTCAAACTTACAAACTAGTGTAAACTTAACAACGGATGTTTGGTCGGTACCTCATGGTTCGCCCGACTCATACATTTGTGTGACGGCTCATTGGGTTGACCCCGAGTCGTGGCAAATGATGAAACGAACCGTTGCGTTTCAATTGTTTGATTACCCGCACACGGGTAGAAATATTTTTCAAATCTTGGATAAAGTCATTCGACAATACAAAATTGAAGATAAAATCTTTTCAATTTCGTTTGATAACGCGTCCAACAATACGGCCGCGGTTGGCCATTTAAAATTAAAGTATAAACCTATTTGTGATGGAGCGTTTTTTCATAGCCGATGCATTGCACATATTATCAACTTGGCCGTGCAAGATGGGTTAAACGTGATCGAAACGCAAAGAAACAGTTTTAAAAGAATGTTACGAGATGTTTTTAGCAACAATAAAACATTTTCAAGATACAAAAAATTTTGTGTAGAAGCTAATTGTCAATGGTTGGGGCCAAATTGGGATTGTCCAACAAGATGGAACTCGACTTGTAATATGTTTGAGAAAGCCATCCAACAAAAAGAATCATTAATTGCGTTTCATCAAATTTTGTCAAGTAGGGGTAAATGTGCACCATATGATCCTAGAAACTGGTTATTGATTGAGATCGTTACGGAGGTCCTTCAAATTTTTAAATCTTGCACAACTAGTTTATCCGGGGTTTACTATCCAACAAGCCCCATTGCTTTACCAAAAATTGCTGTCATGTGCACAAAGTTGAGTGAACTTGATTGTAGGGGTGCACCTTATTTTGATATGGGTGTAAAAATGAAAGAAAAATTTAGAAAATATTTTCAACAACTACCCGCTGTTTTGACATGTGCTGCTGCGTTAAACCCTTGCATCAATGTTGGTGGTGTTGAAGCTTTAATAGAAAAAATTTGTGATGAGCTTGGGTTAAACGACGATCAAAACCCCTATTATAGCCAAACTTTAAAGAATGCTTTCAACACCACCTTGTCAAACATGTATGATGTCTACCTTACAAAATACGGGTCGTCTTCCCAAATTCATGACTCGTTAAGAGCTGTTGCCCAATCCCAATCCCAAACCGACCTTGAAATGGGGATGTACTACATGATTTGGGAAGACGCCGGTAAACGTCAAAGGGTAAACACCCCAAGCAGTGAACTTGGAAGGTATGGTGGTACCAACTTTGTGAAACACATGACTCCGGATGAATTTAGAAGTCTTGATTTGCTGGCTTGGTGGAGAGGTAAGGAGGATGAGTTTCCGATCCTCGCCGCCATGGCCAAAGATTTACTAACGGTCCAAGCTTCCACGGTAGCTTCGGAGTCTGCTTTTTCTGTTTCTGGCAGGGTTATATCGATTAGGAGGACTCGACTCACTGCACCAGCTATAGAGATGTCGATTTGCTACAAGGATTACTTGGACTCTTTAGATAGGGCACAACATCAACGCTCACTCGAGGGGGAAATGGAGTATGAAGCGGGCTTGTATGAAGACGAGGTCAATGAAGGACACACTCAACCAATGACCGATGAAGAAGCCGCGTACTACGATTACCTAAGAAATAGCTCGGGATCGGGTAGCGAAGAAAATTAGTTAAAGAAACAGCAAACATGGAGGCAAATCATGAGTAAGAAACAGCAAGTTGTTCATGTAATCGTGTCTAAGCATTCTTTTTCCTAATATGTACTCTTATTTACTTGTTGATTTGGATTTTTCTAATTTAGTTAAAGAAACAGCAAACATGGAGGCAAATCATGAACAAACTGCGATTGGGAACAACAGGAGCATCTGCTAGTTCACGATTTAATGTTTGTATTTTTGAGTTAAATCATGAACAACAGTTCTTGGCAGAGATTTCTTCAGTGTTAATGATTTAATGTTTGTATTTTTGAGTTACGAATATGCGATAACGATTTAATGTTTGTATTTTTAATGTAAAAACTATAAATGAAAGTTATGTGTTTTTAATCTTTGGTTTGTTGAAAACACATTCACCAACACACACTCATACTCATCTTCCAAGCAAAGAACCCTAACAACGAAAGCAAAGAATGGCTTCGGTCAGTCCGTTTTGCCTTGTAGTTACCGGTTTGCCTTGTAGTTACCGGTTTGTTTATACTGTGAAAAAATAATGGTTTTCATTAAGTACAAAATATAAAAAACAAATATTCGTATTTGAAACCGCGAAATTTAAAAAAAAAAAAAAAAACCGGTTAATAAAAAAACCGGTTTATTAACCGGTTCTAACCGGTTTCTAAACCGGTCCTAACCGGTTAGACCGGTTAGGGTTTTGACAGAAAAAAACCGGTTATTAACCGGTCCGGTTATTAACCGAACCGGTTTTTTCCGGGCCAAAAAAAACCGGTCCGGTTAATAACCGAACCGGTTTTTTTAAAAAAACCGGTTTGTGCACCTCTACAAGGTATGGGAGAATTTTAGAACATGAGAGATAAATTAATAAAATGTAGGACTCACATTTCGTGTATAGCCGTACATGATAAGACACAAACACAAAACATGTATACATATATACGACATGAAAATTTATCATGTACCGGTATCTCAAACTCGAACACGAACCTGTTAATATCAGGTATACATGATAAGACACAAACTTGCCGGAGAATCTGAGAAGGGTTCAGCTGTTCAGTGGCCGGTGGCGTCGCTGCAACTGCAAGGAAGTCAGACTTTCGGAGAATCTGAGATGTTGAGAGGTGGACCGGAGATGTGGAGGGAAACCATCGGACTACCGGAGATCTAGAAAGGGAGGATCGGAGAAGAGTTTGTGCGTCATTTGCTTAATGTTGGATTAGAATGATTTAGTGTTAACTATTTAGGGTATATAACATAATATATTATTATATATCTTTATTTAAAAAAATCTAATCAGGTACTAACGGGTACTTAACAGGTAAACGGGTATTTTACCTATTTAGATACGAAAATTAACCGGTAGATTCGTGTCCACCTATTTAGTACACGCGGCTAAGGCCATACCCAATACGGGTTAAAGTCGTGTAGGTTCGTGTCGTGTTTAAATTGTCAACTCTAATAAACTGCCGCGTTTTAGTTAATTTATAATAAAATGACATGTTTTAGTTAATTTATAGAAATGGGGGGTGGAGTATGAACGCTCATACAGTCATACATGAATCTTGTTATTGATCCGGGACTAATTCGTGAAGTGTCAAAAATTCAAACTCACACTAGCTACTAACCAGGTGAACTCTCATTCAATGACATCAGTTAATCATTTAAGTTTCTACTAGACCATGTGTCTACTTTCTAATCACAAAAGGACGAGACATATGTGTACCATGTCCTACACGCTGGTGTTGTCACAGGTGGAATTATTACTATGAGCTGGACTTCAAAAGCTGAGTTGGTCACTAGCCACACCATGATTGTGCAATCTTATGAGCATACCCTCCATGTGATGTGGGTGATTGAGCCCTTTAATTCTAACAAAAGAGCTCCAACTTAAATCATCATGCCATTATTGTTTTCTCTCTCAAAACTTCAAAGTATGAAAATGTGAATTACCTAAAAGTCTTGCACATATTATACCAATGTTATAAAAACCTTTTATGTACATTAAGTCTAGTGGGGTTCCCATGTGTATGTACGGCTCACAAAATAATATCATTATGTGTCGAACCATCGAATATACTGATCAACAAACTGAATTATCAATGCATACCGCATATACACATGAACAATCTAATAAGTTCCCTTGTGTGTTCTTCCTATCTAAGTGCTTTTTATCGACACCGAATCTAGTACAGAAGGCGATGAGGTACTACTGTCATAGAATTCAAACTCAAGATCCTCAAAACCCCAAAAGTCGTCTTGTTCTTCTGTTTCTTCATCGGGCATTTTCCATCGGTTTTTATCTAGTTCGTCTTCAATCATTACATCAAGAATCTATAAAACAAGGATCAACGTCAATCAATCCCTTAGTAATAATTTTATAATTATCACAAAGCAAAGTTCATTTATTAAAATATATATTTCATATAAAAAGGAAGATTATGATTCTCATATAAAAACAGAAAGAGTGATTAGATAAACCCTAATGCTAAAAACAGTTAATTAAAGAAGAAGAAGAAAACAAAATCCCCATATTGACTATGTCACCACATTAAGGTGGTCTTTCATTGTCGATAATAATGTATTCTCCAAAGGGATAAAACGTTAAAAGACTGTCAGTTTTGATATAATTAATGACATAACTATTTTGTATGTCACATGGACCATACTGTGGAATTATGTTGAATCCAAGTGGCGAATTAGAGGTAGGTGAAATATAACATTCATAGATTATATCAAAACCACCATACAAGAACACCTTTGAATACGTGTAATATTTTAATCATATATTATGATCTTGATTACCTTGATTATTAGAAGACGTAAGCTAAAGTCAAGAAAAATTATTAATGCATATATGCGTTCACGCAATCGCACGGGTCTTGGATGGTCATCATCATCATCATCGTACTCAGTATATCCCACCAATAGCAAAGCTATAGTAGGGTCTGAGGAGGGTAAGATGTAGACAGCCTTACCTCTACCCCATAGGGATAGAGAGGCTGCTTCCGGTGAGACCCTCGGCTCGATAGTAGTTTTGCATCAAGCCTTGGACATAAGACACATAACACTCAACCATCGGGACACCGACCGATTGGTGCATGTACCCTTGTCTTTCGGCTATCAACGCCATCACATGATGCCTGATTAACCTTCCGCCACTTTTAACGTTATTTTCACGATATTGGTAAAATAACGTCAAAATTAGTGCAATTTCGCTTTTGCCCACCCGAGGGTTCACACATTATACATTATATGCGTGCACCGCAAGCAGGGCGTTCTTGGATGGTGAAGATGGCAATTAGACGAATTATTTATTTATTTATTATTTTTTTTTAAAACGAATAAAGTTACTCTTTAAAAAGAAACCTTTGAGTTCTTGTTCTACATTCAAACCATCTTACCATCTCATCAAAGTGGGATTGACGTTGACAATCTTTTTTTATGTTATAACTTTTAAATCAATATTTTCAAGTTTACAAGTTACAACGATTGTTTCTATCCCTTCAAAACTCAAAATTTTGTAATAATCAAAGTACTCAGTTTAATATTTTAGTTTTCTTTCTAAAGTTTTTATTTAAGATAAATTTTAGTTTTTATGTGATAGTTTCTAATGTTTAATATAAATCTAATTACACAGTTTAATATTTCTTCAAGTACAACAAAATAATAATAATAGTTTTTTTATAAACATGTACAACTGTTTTTATTTAACTTTCATATTCAAATAATAATAGTTTTTTTTTTAAAAACAGTTGTATAACAGACAAAAATATTATGCTAGGGTGTTAATTGGAATCATGAAGAGACAAAGATTTGTATTTCTTCAAGTACATTCAATTCATCTCTAATTGGACAAGCATATACTTCATAATATTATATATTAAAAACATTTCAATTCTATGCGCTCCGACATGGTCCCCTGTGCATGGCTTGGACTTTAAAGTTTTAAGCGTCATATCGAAAATGACAACCATCTAATATATTTATTACAACTTGATTAAATAAACATTAATATTTTATTCTCTCATTTTTTCACTAATATTAGAAAAGCTCTATTTTTACAAATATTAGATTTACAAACTATGTAAATTTTATTTACAGCAACTAAATAAAAGAGGGAAAAAAAAAGTTGATGTAGTTATAAGTTTGTATCTAAAATTAGGGTGTTTACGATTTAGTCCGATAGGTTTGGACAAAAAATTAAAGCATGGGCAGAACCCATTAACTGCGGTTGCGAGTCTCAAAGGCGGGGTTAGGTCATGTGTGAGAAAGTTAACCTACAAATAAAAATTTGTACTAAACATCCGAATTAAATAGTGTAATTATATAATCATATCGTAACGCAATTACACTATAATAATTGATTCTCACGAATGTAATTTGTATTTCATTCACACCCTTTACAAATGTTATGCATCGTTTACGAGCCTTAGTTCTCTTTTCTTTTAAAATTTAAATTTATTTTGATAAATGTAAAGAATTAAAGTAATATATTCTTTTATTAAAGTTTGTTTAAAGTAATTGTACCCTACATTAAAAGATGTTTGCTGACTGGTGAAATAAGTATGAAAAGAATATATATATATACCTCGCTCATCGTAGGACGCCACGTGGACGATGCTCGAATACAAAGAGATGCCGCGAATGCAAGTCTATTAAGCTGCGACAAATCGTATTTACCTTCTAGCCTTGGGTCCACAACTTTTTCCACCTCACCTTCTTTCAATATTGGTTTTGCCTATTAAAAAAAATCATTTATTTACAAATATTAAACATATGAATAATATTGACGTGTCAAATACAGAATCATATAAATATTATGTAACCGATTTATATATTATAGTTTTGAAGTAGATCAGTGGGTGTGTGAGCAAGGCGTTTTTAAAAGTAAAATCTATATAAATTACCCAGCCATGCAAGCTTTGATGGGAGCCGTCAACTGACTTCTTTCCAGATAAAATTTCAAGTAAGAAAACACCGAAAGCGAAAACATCTGTTTTTTCATCAACGACGCCATGCATAAAATACTCTGGAGCCAAATGCCTATGAACATATGTCGACAAATGATATTAAGGCTATTAAAAAAATCATGATACAATACAATATAATTAATGTAAAAAAAATCAAACAAGTGAAATTACCCAAATGTCCCTTCTATTGGAGCAATTGAATGATGTGTCCATTGTGAAGGAAGCCATTTAGCAAGCCCAAAATCTGATATCTAGTAATTATATATACAATTTATTACAACACTAAACTTGAAACATTAAATTAAAAATATATATGCTAGCCATAACTTTGATTCATAAAAATCAATCAATTGGTTTCGTACCTGCGGTTCGAAATCTTTAGTGACCAAAACATTGGAGGCTTTTATATCCCGGTGAATTATTCTCCTTGGACATACTTTGTGCAAATAATGAAGCCCCCGTGCTGTCCCAATAGCGATTTTGTACCTCGTGTTCCAATCCATTACCGGTAAATCCTCATCTACCCAAAAACAAATAAGACAAGAATATCATTTCAAGTACATATTTTTAACAAAGAAACATGAATCCACATATAGAAATATGTTTTGCAATGGTATAATATTGTTTCCAATGGGAGTGATTAAACATACATAGTGGCCAATTATTGAAGATTTATAGTGACCAGCTGCTGTGTCACAAAATATAATGATTGTAGTTTGTGTCCTTTACTATGTTTACAACTCATTTAATGAGTGAGTGTGTTTTCTTGCAAAGTGAGACTCAAATACCTAATCTCATGCAAGGTGGTACCAAAGTCCCTTTGAAAATTATGTTTTTCAAAATAACCACAGATATTGCCAACAATCTCTCATTTTGATACAAGATGTGATTTTTTACACAATAATAGTTGCTAAATACACATTAAAAAAACTTGTTTTGACATTTTTACACTTGCAATTCATTTATTGACAAGCTATGAATAAATTCTCTCTATGTTTATATACTTTAGGTGCTTTTTAAAAAAATAATCATAATAATAATAAAATTTTTTTGAATATATATAATGATAAGTTTGAAAGAAGGAAAAAAGCTAAAAATATAATTATGAATGTAACCATTGAAGATTTTGAAGAAAGAAATAAAGAAAATGTGAAGAGAAATATATAGTTAGTACCATGAAGAAGAGAAGCCACAGAACCTTTAGAGGAAAACTGGAAGATGAGATAAAGACCATTATCAATACAACAACCTAAAAGAGAAGAAACATTTGGATGATTCACATGACCAAGTGTTCCTATTTCTGTCAAGAACTCCTTTTCTTTCCTTTCATCACATGATATCTGTGTCAATCTTTTCACAGCAATTTCTTGACCAACTTCTAACACCCCTTTGTAAACCTCTGCATACCCTCCTTTACCAACCATGTTTTCTAAAAAAATAACATCAACAAAATATCTATTAAAGTTTTTATATGAAAGAAATTGGTCCTCTTGAATTACCTGAGGAAAACCCATTAGTGGCAACAAAAATCTCTTCAAAGGAGAAGCATTTCCATGTGGGTTTCTTGAAAGACTCCGTCTCACCATTGTTGAAAGAGTCTTGCTTCATAAAAATGCATTCTTTTGGCAAATCCTCTAAGCTTTGACGCTTCATAGAGAAGAGTCTCTTGAAACTGCCTGTTCTAATATACCTCATTTTGTTGTTCTAATAAGATCTCTTTGTGGAGTGAGAATTAACAAGGCATTGTTCAGAGAAGAGAGAAAAGTTGAATAAGAAGGTAGGGTGGATGAGGGTTTTAAATGCTTTGTGGGTAGTAGTAGTAGTAAGTTAGTAACTAGTAAGAGTAGTTGTGTCAATATATAACCAAATGCTTGTATAAGGTGTTCTACCTTTTAATACACTGATCAAATTTCATGGGTGACAAAAAATTATAAAAATAAAAATTTTGACAAAAAAGAACTTGTGTGAATATGTCGGATCAATGGGTCATATCTTCGGACCCACGAGTCCATGAGGAATGAATTCAGAGCTAGTGTTGGCAAATCCATATCGTTGTTAAGTCGGGTCATGGACCCATCAATTATTTGCTTGTAATTCCCCTTTTGAATAAAAAAAATTAAGGTGTGCTGTGTTTGTACTATGTGGATTGTACCAGGTACATTTTAGTGCAAAAATAAAGCCATTATTTATCATATAATAATGGGAGCAGGTGTTCAAACTTACACACATCCTGCTCATTCAAACTTACACATTAAAAGGTTTTATTTTCAAATTTTAATTCTTTTTGTAAAAAACAAGTGAGGCTTAAATTAATAATTTGCTAATGGTTTTGATTTAAGAGATTATCTTAGAGAACGTTCTCTTGGAAAATTGGTGAAAGTGACTTGTTTCAAGTGAAAATATGTTTTTCCATTGACTTTAAACACGCATTAGTATATATAATGATGATTAATATAATTATTATTTACTCGATTTGTGTTATATTACCATGTATATTTAAAAATTTCTTTAATATCAGCCTTGGGTACAAGCTTGTTCTATAGTGTGTATTTATTTCTAGTTGTAATCATCATTGTAATATTTTCTGTTCTGTTTTGTAACGTTTTCCTATTGTAGTTTGTTATAAAGTATTTTATGTTATTTTACGGTGATCCTACATAGTCATGCTCTCTTACAACGTCAAATGTTCTTATGATGAAAAAAATAAATGCATTTACTTTTTTCTTGTATCTTCTTTAAGAGTAAAAATTACATATTTTGTCGATGTGATTTGGGTTAAATTACAATTTTGATATAAGATCAATCAATTGGATTAACCATGATCAATGTTAATGGCATTGCATAAGCATTAATAGAAGATCTCCATCAAAGCCATAAACTAAGCCCTAACTGTCACCTCCTTTAACCGTATACATACCATTAAAAACCAATTAAGTCTGATGAAGATGGGGTGATAGGGGAGGGTTAGAAGACGACAATGTCAATTGAAGCTAGCATCGAAGATTCAAACTGGAAAAGACTATGTGGTCCAACTTCATAACTGGAATGGCTAGGAAGGGAGACAACAAGGAAGGAGAAGTGTTGGCAATGCTTATTTCTTCTTCTTTTTTGTTATTATTATTATTAGTTTTGTTTTCTTTACTTTTATTACTTTTGTTTGCACTTCAATTAAATACTCACATGATCACTTGTACAACACTTGATCATTACTTGTAAGATTTATCTTATAACGAAAAAATCTTTGTGCGTGGTAACATACAAAATGAAAGATATTTATCATAATGGTATATAAAGAGGTACACATGTATGCAACATTGCAACTGAGACACAAAATTAAAAGCATGTGATAAAATTAAACACAAACCTCAAACAAATAACCCTTCTATGTTCACCAACCAACCCTTTTAAGTTGTAATTTATAAACAAGCGCCGCTAAGGGGACCCGGGGCACTGCGTGAGGAAGACCCATCACGCGTGATGGGTTCACCCCACTTCGCCGCCGGTGGTTTGTCACGCAAGTGATGGTTGGGGTGAGTGATGGCCATCACGCAAGTGATGGTTGTTTTCCAAGAAAATAGGACCGTTGGGGAAGGAGCCAAATTCCATCACACACCACCCCTATCAAATTCCATCAAAATGTGATGGATTTGGGGTTGATGATGTGACACCATTTGATTGGGTGGGGTGTGTGATGAGAAATTTCAGCACATCCACACCCCCCCCCCCCCCCTCCTAATATCACACAAATTGCCAAATGTAATTTTAAGGATCTTTGTAGATATATAAATATAAGTTCATTTTTGGTTGCGAAATACTATAAGTGAAACTCTTACCTTCATAATAAGCCTTGTTATAATAAGCTTCTAAGAGATCTTTACACGTGACATATGAATATGATAGGAAACCACTTTGATAAACTGCGTAAACTTTGCCTAGCAGTTCTAAAGATCATAGTCTTCAAACAATCCCATCTGATATGAGCATCTTCCTAACCAAATCAAAATATTAATACGATTACAAACCGTTGTTCAAACCAATAAGTAAAATGTTTCAATAGTCGATGAAAATAATATAAACATTAATTTGTATGTAATGCATAACCAGATAATTTACTCTATAAGACTATAACTCTCTCATTATCAATACTACGTCTAATTCATTCATTATATGTTTCTTACTATTCTAAATTTAAAACATAGATATGGTTTTGTATTAAAAACGTTTTACAACATATACGTAAGCTGTCATGCTTTTGTATCCGACATATGATGAATTGATGTGTCGGCTTTTGTCTGCGGACTATGAATAGCCTCGTATTCAAATTAATTCTGAATTCTTAATTTGGGAATACGACATTATGAATAAAAAAGGTTTGTTCTCTTTAATTAATTAAACAAATACACATGAGTTATCAAGCATCTTGTAAGAATCAATTTTACATTGAAGCCAACTCATCAAATTTATTAATTAAAAAAGTATACACATGATTTTTCTTATTTTCTTTTTTATAAAATTGGGTTTGGGTTTGGTAAAATGTTGGATAAAATTAGGATTAGGGAGGGTGAGTTGGGTTAGACTACTTGACAACCATGTGATGTTGAGGCAGGTTCAAGGGTAGGTTAGCTATTTCCCAATTATTGTGTTCTTTCTAATAACTACACTCTTTTTAGTAACATAAAAAGAGTGTGATGGTATGTCTCTTAAAAACAGTATATAAAAATGTGTGTTATATCATATCGAATACCCATGTGTTGGTATATTAAGCAAGAAAATAATTATATGCAAAAATAGTTCAATAGAGGGCATCTAAATGAGAAGTGTACGTCTCACATATAACTAATCTACATGTTTTTTTAATTGAATCAATAATAGTGTTTCCTCCCGATAAACTGTACTAGAGTGGTAAAGAAAACACTTTTTGTTTCATGTGATTCATGTTTGACATGTCCCTATCATTTAGTTTTGGTGGCACATGATGATGGGAGACTAAGCCGGGTGGGGGGGGGACGTTCACTGGTTGGATATTTGAACTGAACGAGTTTTATCTTGCCGCACTGTCATGCCTTCAGACGAGTGTTCACGGACGTTGGCCTTTGGTGAGGGTTTTTCTTGGATTGGAATATGAGTGCATCCCAATGTGATAAATTTAGTTAGTGGTCCATTTAAAGGGTTAATTGACAGTTACAAAAATAACAGTGTTTCCAACTTTCTTAAGTAAATATTATGTGGTATGTTTTAAATGGTTAATAATTTCTAATAAACAAATTTTGAATTATGAATAAGTAAAAGTTTTAATGGTTTGAATTCAATCTTGAAATCGACGGCAAAGGCGACTAGCATATATTAATTAGAGTTAATTGAGTTGAATCATTAACTTCCATTATATTAGGTATCAATAATGTATTAGCAGATGCTCATTCCTTGTGAAGCCATGATTATAATATAACCTCCGGCAAATATAATTACCTGGGCATCCTCAACTACTTCATACAAAGGACAAAAAAAATTGGTTAGGTTTATTTTAGGGAGTAAAGGAGTTGAGTTGGTCATTAGTTACTCCATGTCGGCTCGTAAAGAACTCAAAATGGACAAGTACAAGTTAAAACTCGAACCTAAATTGGTGCTCAACGTGCAAGAGCTTGATTACTTTTGACACACCTGTAAAACTAAGCAAGTATGCTAATATGAATATAACCATTTCTATTTCAAATAACAAATATATAGTTACATAAATATTGTTATATATAAATTGTTATAACAATAGTTTATATATATTTTGTTACATGTATGAAATTATAATTACAGAATTTACCTATTATTTGTTTAATAAATAATAAATGAACAGAACTTGAAAAACTATTAATGAACCAATCTCAAGCTTAAAAATATAAAACTCAAAACAAGTGGTTGTTGATTTCTTTATAATTAAACGAGTCCGGTTTAAGCTTAGACAAACTAAGACTCAAACCTGAAATTTTACTAATTGACTCATCTCATGCAAAGGGAAGTTTAAGGGGGTGTTTGGGATTCCTTATTTTACATCCTTATAACTTATGTAAGGCATAAGGTATAAGTTACAAAGTTATAACTTACACCTTATACACTCACAAAACCTAACTTTTCTAAACACCTTATAACTTATAACTAATAAGTTATAAGCTATAAGGAGCTAACATAAGGAATCCCAAACACCCCTTAAGTTCCTTTTTCACTACACACTTTTTGCATAAGGTGAATTTGTGATAGTTGCTTCATTCACTTTTTTTAACCGATTTAGTTTTCATTTAATTTTGTATTTTTCAAACACCTTCTGCCAAGTGATCTATTGAGACCGAACCGGTGTTGTATTATTATAATCGATAAGGTGTTCGGTTTGTGTATTCCGATACATGTGTGATCTCGAGACTGTATTCAAAATAGAGTGTATTTTTGTATCGGCAAAATGTAATTAGCACTTCGACATCCCGACAACGATGAAAAATGCAAATTTTATACAGTGAGAATAACAAAATTTCCCAATGATTGAATACATATTGGGCATGCTAACACTTGTTTTAGACACGACACGATACGTTCGTCCCACAGTAATAATGGATCGTTTGACACTGTTGATCTACCGTTGGACCACTGGACAGTTGATTCACTATTTAACTGTAAATCAATATGAGTTCCAATTCTTTTGAGATTGGGTTGGTTGTTTGTTTGTTTGTTTAATATAGGAGTTTGATTGTTGGTCCCCCCCCCCCCCCCCCCCTTTGTATACGAGAAACAACACATAAAGCAAGACATACCCTGCTCTAGAGGGGACACGTCTTTCCTGTTACACGTGAAAGTTGTTATTCCACTTCAATAAACCTTGGAAGTGTGAATTTCAAATATATCTTATTAAATGTACAAACACACTAGATAAATCTATTAAATAGATTAATAATAAAATTACCTGGGGTTGGTGACCAAATAATAAAGAGAGTCTTTTAAACACGTCTTGTTTTAAAAAAAATAGTTTAATAAACGTATAGCCTCTTTCCGTTAATTATCTGATTAATATTTTCAAAAAACAAAATTAGAATTAAGTTTGAAGAAACTCACTCGAAAATAGCTAACTCAAAATTTGGCTTACTTCTAAACAAACCGGCTCTGCTTGGCTCGGCTCGGTTTGTAAACAAACTGAGTTCGATCCACCTTTGGCTTGGCTTGATGTTTGGTCAAGGTCACTTACCCATGTGTCAAATCACAACTTATGTGTGGGAGTATTGGAGTAATCTTGCTTTTTTCAGCTCACGCTATATTTCCATATTTATAACCTATTTGGTGATGAGTGACATCGTTTTTTATTATTACTATACTAGTGATCTAGTGTTTGACCAATTTGCTCATGGTCATATGTTTTAATGTGAAGATTACTGCCTTAGTTTATCCATTGTCCATTTTAATTTTTTGCTAGGAACTTCTCTGCTCGTTTTAATTAATTTCATGAGTAATTTGGCAAGCCTTGACGGTATATGTAAATTTTGTATTTTGTTGAACTTTAGTTTATATATGGTTTAATACCGTAGAATGTCGTCTATATAAGAAACAATCGGTGAAACCGAAACTTTAAAGAGAAAAGCCTATTCAAATAGCTTGAATCTCACTCAAAAACAACCAAGTTGTAAGCAAGTTACATTTAAGTTACACTGACTTGGTTCCATTCGTGAGTACCCTTAAGTAATTTCGTTCTTGTTATAAAAATTTAAAATATATATATATCACATGAATTAAAACTACAACTTTTTTTAAACTTCGTTATTATTATAAAAATTTAAAATATATATCACGTGAATTAAAGCCAATGATCTTTTGAGATTTTTTACACCGTGTTTTCTTATATGAAAAATCCAAATACAGTTTGTCTTGTTATAGAAAGGTTGTTTTAATGGTTAAATTGTTTTATATAACATTTTTCAATGATATATGACTTTTTTTTCCTTTTCGGCTCGGTTGCCGACTTATCACTTATGGGCAATTGTCAATTTGAGACTAGTTCATTAGATGCTCTTGCTTCTTATATGGGAGGTCCCAGGTTTAAACCCGGCCATTAGATGTATTTGTTTGAAGTAGTGTGAAAGCAGGAATAGGGAGATTTGTTGTTAGAAAAAAAATCACTTATGGGCGAGTGACCTACTAGACATGTACAATCGGGTTTAATTCCAAACTGGCAGGGGTTCAATACTTCGCATTGGTCAACCCATGGTCAAAACCGGTTTAAGTCGAAAGCGACTCGGGTTACAAACCGGTTTTGAAAGAAAAAACTCCAAACCTATCGAACCAATTCAGACCGGGTTACAAATTGATTTGAGTAAGAGAAAACCGGTTTAACCGGTTCGGGTTGTTTCAAAGAACGAGAATACGAACTGGTGGTGGGTCAGGTTACAAACCGGTTTAACCCAAACCAGTTTTGGGTCGGGTTGCTGAGCTCACGGATTTCTTTTCCACCTCTATGGCCAACTGCCAAGGGTAGAGGTGCACAAAAAACCTGAACCCGAAACCAGGCCCGAAAAAAGAAACCGGAATCGGTTTTTTTTAAACCTGGGTTTTTAATACCCGTACCCGACCCTACCCGAAGGTTACAGATAGGCATGACTGTCAATGTTGAAACCCGAACCCGATCTAAACCCGATAATACACGAAAGTCGGTTCTAGGTATACCTAAAACCCGGTTTAAGTTATACCCGAAACCCGAGTTTTTGCATACCAGATTTTAGTGTTTGTGCACATGTTGTGTGGCTGCCCACAGATAGTCCTCCAACAGATCTTTTTTAGAGCACATATATATGATATAAATATTTATTTAGAGCAACACCTTTTAATATATCAAACAACAACTAAAAGCACATAATATATATGTTTTTTACATCATTGTTTAGTTGTTTATATATGTTTGAATGAACTTTGAAGTTTGTATGCATGAAAAAAAATAGAGTTAGGATAAATAAATGAAACCCAAAAGATGTAGAAAATGAGTTTTTTTTAATACCCGGAAATAGGGTATTCAAAACCCATAAAACAAGTTTTTTCAATACCCGAAAATAGGGTATTCAAATACCCGGGTATTGAAGACCCGGTTCAATACCCAACCTAGACCCACTACACAGGGTATGATTTTTAAAGCCAATACTTTGGTCCGAACCCGACCCGGTTATTGCTAATACCCGATCATACCTAAATTCGGTTTCATATCCGAACCCGGGTGTTTCTAATACCCGATTTGGGCACCTCTGGCAAAAGGCGATAAAGCAGAAAGATATTGGGCCTGAGTGCTTATTGTCGGCGGCCCATGGTCTCCTGCTTAGCTCTTTGATGTCCAAACTCTCAATTTATATAAACATAATAAATACGTAATATGTGCATCCCTAATTTTGTAAGTTTGAGTGGAGTAATATCTTTTATATGGATTCTCAAAAGCATATAAATAGAATAATAAATGGGTTTGGATCAAATATAAATAAAATTAATGTGTTAGTTGTAAGAATTAGGTAGAGTAATTATATCTTACCCTCCTCAGACCTTATCATAGCTTTGCTATTTGTGGGATTTACTGAGTATGATGATGATGATGTAGAGTAATTATATATACAAGTAGAGTATTTATGTAATTACATCATAGAATAATTATATATAGAAGTAGAGTAATTATGTAATTAGATAATAAAATAATTACATAAATACTCTACTTGTATATAATTACTCTACCTGATTCTCACAATTAGCACGTTAATTATATTTGTGCGTTAACTTTCCCCATAATAAATACACTATATAATATCATTTGATATCCCATAACTCAACTGATTCCACGTCATCGGTGTTTATTGTTATGAATATGATTTATTAGCTACAAAATCATGGGTGAGCAACATTTGGGTCCAGCCCGAGAAGTTAAGCTGACCAACCCGAGACTGCCGACAAACACTTAATCAATACACGGGTCTTGTCGTAATTATTTAGTTTAATCGGTATCGGTTCAGTTTGGTCAAAACCCAAATGATGCCTGAGAGTCCGTGACTTGACTTCGAAAAAGGGGCAATAGGCTTCGGTCCAAGACGAAGTAAAGAGTTAAGAAAATGAGGAAAACAAGATAAAGGAAGGATAAAGAAAAAGGGAAGATGCTACTATGAACAGTTATAACTTTTAAGATAAAGCAAAAGATATCATAACTTCCACAGTAACAACTCTATTGTGACTATTGCATTTTGAATCCCCTTGTAAAGTTTACAAAGCTACCCAACATATAAATGTCTATTCAATTATGGCCCAAAGACCAAGACTGGCCCAACCTTTAATGGTCCCGTCCTCGGGTTTACTTTTACTAAAAAAAAAAAAAAATCAATTTCCGGTCCGAATGAGTGTGATTTCCTTGAGACGATGCATTCTTAGTTAATTCAACTCAAAAGCATAACTGATAGCCTGATAGTGGTTCTCTATAACTGTTGAATAAAATGTACAGATAAATACGCAACTAGTTCAAGTTAATAATCATGTATTGTTATTAAGGCATTACACCAACACATGTTGTGAGAAGGTACGTGGTGAACGTAGAAACGATTTGCCAAGCATAGAATTTAGAAAATCATTATGGTCAATGACAGATCTAGAAATTTTTGTGAATAGGGTAAAATTGTTGATGTTGTCAAAACAAGTCGTGTCTAAATGAGTCGAGTCAAAATGAATTGGGTCAAAATGGGTCGAGTAAAAACAATTTATACGTGCATGCTAGGTTTAACGCGGTGTTAGGGAGTTAAACCTGGTACCATTTATCGATGTTGTTAAGTAACTCTTGAAGCTTTGGAAACATTAAAAGTTTATGGGGAGGGTGTGGAGAAGGTTCCAAAATTCATTGGGTGTCGATCAAAGACGAAATTGAATCAGCTTGACCACAAGATCAATACACAAACTTGATGTCAGTTACACTGAATTTTATATGTCAAATCACATATGATTGCAAATGGTTTAACGTCCAACAACCCCTATTTATACACAAACATTTGACGGTTTATGTAACCAACTAACCGTGGTTAGTAGTAACTACAACCACAACCACAGTGACTTCAGCGTTTAGCAATAACTACCTAACACCATTAAGGGTGACACATTGCATGATACTACTGTTTATATATAGAGATACTTCAATTCAAAAGCAAATTACTAATATTAATGTGAAATGCAACTATAAAGAAACAACTTGGTGGTTATTTAATTATGTCACTTGGTGGGCTATGGAGACTAAAAACGACTTGATTTTCGAGAAGAATTACAACTATAAAGAAACGTTTTTTTTACAACATGTTGCATTTTTCTTGCTCTTGGTTTAGTAGTAGGAATAGAAAATGTAATATTTCTAGAATCAAGTGGTTTGAGAATTATATACTGGCTATGTAATTTATACTTTTTTTTTTTAATGTTTTAACGACTTGCTATGATTGTTTCTTATTGACATTTCCGCCTTTCCCAAAAATAAATTAAAAATTTTAGCGAGATTACTAATTCTTGTTTTTTGATAAGCTGCATGGAGTGTTAGACTGGAAAATGAGCTGGCAATGCGTTGTTGTTGGGCTTATTGGAGCAGTGAATTGGATTGGAGGACCATGCGTTTGTACTAGCTTATGGGTCATATGTTTCAGACTTTCATTCTCATCCTAAATTGTTGGTGTCTCAAAAGAGATGCAAATGCAAGGCGTTTAACTAGCGCCCAAAATTATTTCCGATCTTTCCCAATCATCATCTTCATTTTTGTTTAGGGTTTCTAATAGACTTATTATAGATATATATTACTTTCATATGATTTTTATTTATTATTGATTGATTGCCTTGTATTCAAAACAAGATATATATATATATATATGTTATGTGAATAGAGAAAGGGAGGTTTATCGATCAAAACATATTCCATCATGGTATCAAAGCAAAGATGCCGACTCTAAGACTCCTCCACCACTACTTGCTACCGATTCATGGCAACACATCGATTCCATAGTTCTACAATGGATCTATGGAACGATTTCTATGGATCTCTTGAACACAATTTTGAAGAAAATACAACGGCTTACGCCGCTTTGAAAGCACTTGATGATATCTTCACCGACAATAAAGCCTCTTGAGCCATTCATCTCAAAAACAAGTTCACAACTACCTGACTCGACAAATTTCCAAATATGAGTGCTTACTGTCAAGAGCTTAAAGTTCTCGCTGTTCAGCTCGCAAACGTTGACGCTCCGGTTTCTGATGATGATCTTGTTCTCCAACTCATCATCGGCTTAAACGAGCAATACTGAGGGATATGTATGTTACTACAAAACACACACCCTTTACCCTTATTTTATGCTGTTCGTTCAAGTGTAATCCAAGAAGAAACAAGAAAATCGGTTCAAGCCCCCGGAGCCACGGCTGCCGCTAGGACGGCTCTTCATGCAGCTGCTAACAAACCTGACACACACCACACCTCTTCCCCTGAATATCATGGTGAACAATCTGATCTGGGACGCGTTGGCGGCCGATCTCGCGGTGGTCGTGGTCGTTCCTTCTATGGACGTGGACGTGGTCATCAACAAAACATCCATGGTGGTCCTGGAAATCACAATCTTCAACAGTGGCAGACTCAAACGTATTGGGCTCCTCAGGCCCAACAATGGCCTCCACATTTGCAACAACCCAACTGGCCCATACCACCGTGTCCTTACCCAAGTGCTCCAAGGCCCAACCGACATTCCTTTAGACAATCTGGAAATGGAATTCTTGGGCCATGACCCGATCAGGCGTATGCAACAGCCTACACTCAAACAAACGTTTAGCAGCCTTTATACACTATGTCATTAGTAATATGATACGCACTCTTCTCGCTCATGCATCTTTACCTGCCTCATTTTGGCACCATGCCCAAGAAATGGCTACATACATTCTAAACAGTCTTCCTAGTAAAACTCACCAACTTATTACACCCACTGAAACTCTCTTTCAATGTAAACCCACCTATAATCATTTACGAGTTTTTGGCGCTCTTTGTTACCCTCTCCATCTGTCAACTCTCACTCACAAACTAGCCCATCGTTCTACGTCTTGCATCTTCCTTGGCTATCCTACTCAACACCGATGTTACAAATATTTGAACCTTAAAACTAACCAAATGACGATATCCTGCCAAGTCATTTTTTTATGAAACAAATTTTCACTATGCTAACCCACCTCAAACAAGACCAAATTATGACTTCTTGTCCGCTCCTCACCACCCTCATATATGGGCCCATATTGACCCAACACCCACCTCAACTCAATACCCACCCACGACCAACTCCTCTACCTCTCCATCACCTCATGCACATACCCAGCCCATTACACCTAGCCCTACCACCTCTCCTACAACCCTCTATCCAATCATACCAACATCGGCTCACCCACCATCTCAAACCAATTCATTCGCAACACCGTCGAACACAAATACAACATCCATCACCATCACTCCTGTCACTGCCCCTCCTCCACCTCCGCCCACTACTCGCTCCACGCACACATGTGGCATGGACGGTATTGTCAAACCTTAAAAATTATTTAATCTTTCTACGATTTCCATAGTCCCTATTCCAATAAGTCCAGCCTTTGCTTTGTCCTTCCCAGAATAGTGTAACACCATGTCTGACGAGTTTAATGCCCTTTCATAAAAATGAGACTTGGGAACTAGTCCCACACCATCCTCAAATGAATATTATTCGAAGCATGTGGCGTCTTAAGAACAATTCAACTCGAATGACACTCTCGAGCGATATAAGGATCGATTAGTGTGTGACAGTCGGTCTCAACAGGTTGATATTGATTGTGGAGAAACCTTTAGTCCGGTTAATAAACCGGCAACGATCCGCACAGTTTAATCTATTGCTTTATCACGATCTTGGCCAGTTCATCAATTGGATGTCACGAATGCTTTTTTACATGGGAATTTAAATGAAACGGTTTACATGTATCAACTGATGGGGTTTTGTCACAAAGATGATCCAGATCATGTTTGTTTACTTAAAAAATCATTATATGGGTTAAAGCAGGCACCACGGGCTTGGTATCAAAGATTCACTGATTATGTTTTACGCTTGGGTTTTAGACAAAGTCATATACTTCTCTATTCAATTTAAATCAGGGAAACGACTCAGCGTACCTATACTATATGTTGACGACATTCTTCTCACCACCTCATCTGATGCACTCCATCAACATCTACCGTCTATCCTAGCCAGCGAGTTTGCCATGAAATATTGAGGGCCATTGAGCTACTTTCTTGGTATTTCGGTTACACGTACAGGTGATAACATGTTTTTATCTCAAGCTAACTATGCTCGAGACATAATTAATAGGGCCGGTATGGAGTCTTGCAAGCCCGTAGCTACACCAGTGGACACAAATGGGAAACTAAGTGCCTTAACTGGCACACCATTTTCCGACCAGACGCTATACCGTAGCATGGCCGGTGCTCTTCAGTATCTTACTTTCACCAGACCAAACATCAGTTATGCAGTTCAGCAGGTATGCATGGACATGTACACTCCAATGACAAGTCATTTGGACGCTCTTAAGCGCATCGTTCGTTATATATCTGGTTCCGTGGATTATGGGTTAATTTTGGGTAGCTCCGCCGGTCCGTCTCTTCTGGCATACACGGACACTGATTGGGCAGGTTGCCCGGATACTCATCGTTCTACATCCGGGTATTGTGTTTATTATGGTAATAACTTGATTTCTTGTTCTTCGAAGCATCAACCGACTATCTCTCGTTCGAGTGTTGAAGCTGATTATTGTGGTGCTGCTAATGTCGTGGCTGAAATATGTTGGTTGCGCAACCTTCTCTTGGAGTTAAATCGTCCTCTTTCGCGAGCTACCTTTGTTTATTGTGATAATGTCAGTGCCATCTACTTATCTGGTAACCCGGTTCAACATCAATGAACGAAACACATTGAGCTTGATATTTACTTTGTTCGGGAACAAGTTCAGAAAGGTCAAGTCCTTATCCTGCATGTCCCTACCTTATATCAGATTGCTGGCATCTTCACCAAGGGTTTACCGCGCACACTGTTTGCATACTTTCGTTCCAGTCTTAGCATTCGGCCTCTTCTCGCTTCGACTGTGGGGGAGTAATAGACTTATTATGGAGATATATTTACCCATATATTATTTCCATATGATTTTTATTTATTATTGATTAATTGCCTTGTATTCAAAACAATATATATATATATATATATATATATATATATTATGTGAATAGAGAAAGGGAGGTTTATCGATCAAAACATATTCCATCAGTTTCATGACTTCATCACGTTGGTGTTTCTTGTCTAGTTCTTTCATGCACCTGAATGGCTGAATGTACTCTTTTTAATTTGATTTGTCAGGTTTCTATGTTAATTATCTAAATTTGGTTATTCGCTTGTTCTAGTTCGTATTTTTCCGCTCCCATAGTGTTCTTCAGTTAAACAATTGTGGTTTGAGGTTAATAATGAGATTATTTCTAAGGTCAAGTGATCATGACCAGTGTTGTTGAGACCAGACCGGACCGGACTGGATTCGGTCCACCGACCGGTCTGGTTCTATATAGTTCGCTCGAATCCCATGAAACCGACCGGTTCGGACCGGAAAACCTGACCGGTTGAGCCGGTTTTCTATGGGAAAAATTTATATATATTTTTTGAAAAATCATTTTTTGACCAAAGTTGTTTGGCCGATGCAACCAGTAGACCGTGCGTTTGGTGTCCCGTCCAGTTATTAAAACATTGATCATGTAAGGCCCCGAACCTGGTAGCCCTACTTTAGCGTCGGATTTACTCATAAACACAGTTCTAACATCATAGTTTATTAAAACTTTCACGGAAACGTTAACTTAAATCATTCGTTACAATCATTAAATCTTTTCTTCGAAACCATAACATAAAACATCATATTTAAAACATCATTTCTTCCATCTTTAAATGCCAGCCGTTCAGTCCATGCCATGTTCCCTCCTCATGCTAGCTCATTAAACATATTTACCTGCGTGCATACTAAAAGGCAGCTACGCTGAGTGAGTTCTAGTTAATCATACATCATACCATACATACAATTACATTCACATACATACATATCCGAAGATACATATTAATATCTTAACCTTGTATAAATATCCATAAGAGGAATGTCACATAATATTTATTAAAAGAACCATGGCAATTGCCCATGCTATATCTTCTCCATAGAAGGACGCTCTGTATAAATTCTCCATAGAAGGACGCTCTATATACTTCCATAGAATGAACATCCTACATATTTCCATAGAAGGAACTCTATGCTTTCCATTTAAGGAACACTATGCTTTCCATTAAAGGAACACTGTGCTTTCCATTAAAGGAACACTATGCTTTCCATTAAAGGAACACTACGCTTTCCATTCAAGGAACACTATATACATTATCCGTAGAGGGAACTCTATACATAATTTATTATTTAATATCCATATAAGGAGACAATCACTATTCTTAGCAATACACGCAATATCCAAAGATCGTTCACGTATCGACAAGCAATCATTCTTACATTACATTTAATATTCATATCCTTATTCATAACCTAGAAGTACGTGCAATATCCAAAGATCATTCGCGTACTACCAACATAACGTACATACATCATTCATACATCATATATATCAATAATATCTTTAACTACCACCTGGCGGTACATGCAATATCCGAAGATCGTTCACGCACCGTCAAGCAACCATCATACATGAATTATACAAAGCATACACTTACCACTTAAGGTAAGTGTATTAACTATTACATTGAGTATGCACACAGCCCTGAAAACATAACAAGCAGATGGGGCTAGAAACTCACCTGAACTCGGTTACTTCTTCCGTTAATGGTTACTCCTTTATTTGGCTGTGCACGGCTAACTCTATAACAATTACGCGCAATGATTACTGTCACTTTCCATATCGCGTTTCTAGTTTAATTAATACCCTAAACGAACGGGTCCGGGGGCAGTGCCCCTGGCAGCGGGGTTTTAGTGGCGGCAACCCCTAGCAGGGTCCAAGGGGCAGAGCCCCTGGCTGGGGTCGAGCTGCCAGGTCAGCTTGGAAAATTTTTATTTTTATTAACTGTCTTAACACACTTTCCAAAAGGATTTAAATTATTATCTAATTCGCCATGTCATTTGCTATAATGAATTAAGTCTAATTCGTTATCATATCACCGTCTAATTCGTTATCAGATCACACTCTAATTCGTTATCCGCTTCGTTGTCCTGATTCGCTAGCTTAATTCGTTATCTTTCTGATTCGTTATCCTAGTTCGTCATCTTGTCATCATTTGGTTCGTCATTCCGATTTGTTATCTGATCCTGACTTGATTCGTTATCTGAACATGACAAATTGGGTGAGCTGATTTGTTATCTGGACATAACGAATGGGTGAACTAATTCGTTTTCTTGCCATAACGAATTGGTGAACTGATTCGTTATCTTGCCAGAACGAATTGGCTAATTAATTCGTTACCTTAACGAATCACATCAGTCTTATCCAGATCTTTGACTCAAGGAGTCAAAGTCAAAATCGTGAAGAACACACGCAGTCAACTTTTTATTAGATCTGCGATTAAACCTTCACTCCTTAACGAAACATCATAAATTTGGTATCGTTGGATTCGTCTAGCTAGCGCCTACAAACCCTAACCATTCAATCGTTCAAAACATCGGGTTTACATAGTGCGATTTATGTATATATGTTATGGGTCTTCATACTAACAATTAGCCTATCAAACTGTAATCAGTTTTAGTAAGTTTAGCTTCGTTGGATTCGTTTTTTCCATACTAAAACAGATCTATAGTTTCTAGACTAAATCCGAACTTAAACGAACAAGTTCTTGATATAAACGTACCTTAAACGAGTCAGTTTACTAACACGGTTAAGCCTTGATGTTGTTTTGGTTCGTCACGACGATCTAGCACCAACGAAATCGGGTTCCCACCTTCGGATCTTGGCTCGGGATATTGGATAGTGTTTGTGTGTGTTTTCCAGGGTGTAGGCTATGGTGTAGAGATGGATAATAATGGAAATGATGAGGGTTTAAGGGGTATTTATACTCACTTAAGCCCATGGACCTAAGGCTCATCTTTCCTTTTTGGTCTATAATTAATTTCATCTAAAAAGCCTATTTAACCTTTCATCTCTATTATTTTATTAAGTCTCTACTAAATCAAATAAACTTTTCCATTAGAGATGAATAATATATAAAATATTATTCCGGGAAATTTCGGGATGTTACAGATCATGACAACTACACACGTAAATTAATACTAAATTAAGTTTAATGCTTTCAATAGTCCGAGGTTATTAAAATTTGCCTATTAAAGGTTCATCTTTAATTGGTAAGCTGCCAGTTCAATCCATTCCAAAATGGTCGAGCATGCATTTATGTTGTCAAAAGAGAGAACTTGTAGTTGATGCATTTCACCTTATTGGTTGAGAGATTATGTTATTGCTTCCG
>NW_027502435.1:0-42084 GCF_021521415.1 Bidens hawaiensis | reverse complement strand
AAAACCCGTCAAGCCGTAAGCCCACTATGGTAAAATTGAGTTGGGATCGGATTCAAACTTAAAACTTTACGACTTCGATCTAAAATCTTCAATTCTCTTCCGTGTCAGTTGAGCTAAAGTTATTAACAATAATATATGTCGTAAGAAATGTATCTAAAGTATCTTTATTTTATTTATATCTAAGGTGAAATTCATTTTTGTTTTATAAACTTCTAAAACTAGTCATGATAACACATTTGATGTTTGTTTCTTTTACTTAACTTTTGTTTTTGTTAGCATTTTACTAATTCATTAAAACAATATGAATATATAAATTTTAAGTAATATGTTTTCTCTAACATTACCCCAAATTTGGAACATGAGAACGTCGAATGTTCATACCGGAGTGAAAAAAATAAATTTATTAGTATAAGACAAACTCAATATCTCAAAAGAAGTGTGAAACCCCATAAAAATTCTTAACATTAAGGAAACTAAATTATGTGACGACTAACGACGATGGTGGATGGAAGGCAATAGCGGTAGCGTAAAGAATAAAAATACATGAATATTATAAGCGGTGACGACGACATATCTAAGGCCATAGATGCCATAGAAAGAGGCGGGACGACATATTATGATGACAAGAGCTACAACTACGATGACAAAACAAATTAAATGTCCCTAAATAGTCAAACACACACATAAATATATAATACAATCTACCCGAACACAAGGAAAAGAAGGAAACAAACATAATGCATAAGTATAATGAAAAGCATGCAAGTTCTAAAAAGAATAAGTATATAGTATAATGTAAAACTTGCAAGTTATGAAACTAAACGTCCCTCTATATTAAGGCATATGCACATACTGATACTTCTCTATGAAACATTTTACTTATAAGTTAGTTGATTGTTTGTGTTCCTCAAGATTTGGGCGTCGGCCACCTTTTATAACTTCTTTACATGTCCTAGTTTCTCATCATCCGGTTATCAACTAAAATAATTAATCTCTTTTAAGTTTTAACTATTCCATACAACCAGTGAACCAGCAACGAAGCTTGAACGATAGTTGAAAGTGCATGCAGGGAAGCGGGAGGCACCCCAGGCCATAAGGAAGCTTCACCCTTGCATTAGCATACAACTTGACAATTTAGTTTTCATAAAAATTGTGGTTTTCACTCGTTTCTTGGAGCCTTTTCACACAATGGGAAAGTTGAACATATTCAAATGAATACTTTTGTAGCTACCCCCATGACTTTTACTGCCAATCTCTCTATAATATGTCTTTTTTATTTAATTATATATTTATGGAAACAAATATGGTACGGAATATTACTTATATATTTCTATTTGTACTGTTAAAGACTATTATGAGTCCAGAAGACCCAAGACAACCTTTAAGGCTGAGGGGTGCGGAGCGCGAGAAAGGGCGCAAGTGGCGAGGCGGTCGCGCCCCGGGGCGCGAGGACCACACCACCGAGGCGCTATAGGGGCGCGAGAGGGGCGCGAGCGCGGAAAAAGAGGCAGGCGGGTGGGCTAGCGGCTGGGGGGGGCGTGAATGTGGCTTGGGATGCGTGAAAAAGAGCCGTTGGGTGGGTTTTGTTAATAAAAAAAAAAATTTTCAAACCCTATATATTAACATACCATCCGGAACACAAAATCAAACTCGATTTTCAACCTATATCAAACCCAAACAAACACCAATATCACATACCAATATCACATACCACACCCAAAACCCAAAATCACCCCATCTTCCAAACCTTTTTTTAAAAACATGGCTGAAAATTGGTACCCAAACCTAGAATCAGATTACAGTTACGACGATTTATGGTCGGCACCGGACCAACCGATGTTTTATTCGGGGTCGCAACAACCATCCGGCTTTCAACCATCCAACATACAACCGTCTCCTAACTTTGTAGTTCCGGAGACACAAGAACCAGAACCAGAAGGTGAAGCTGCGGGACAAAGAAGACGCGTCCACCGGAAAAAACAAGTTGCAACGGACGGGTCGGGTTCGGCTTCGACCGGAAGGGCGAAACGGAAAATCACTCCGTGGTCATCGGATGAGAAGGAAGCCCTGTGTCGGGCTTGGATAGCCATTTCTGAGGATCGGCGTTGCGGTAATTGTTTTAACGTTTTTAAAAATGATTTTAAAAAAAAGTTAAATAAAAAAGTTAAATGACTTACAAATTTATTTATGCATTTTGCAGCCGACTACCAAAAGAGCAAGGTCTTTTGGACAAAGGTTAGGGAGACGTTCTATTCGCTCGTTGGGAGTACAGAGCGGAACCCCGATATGATTTCGGGTCGGTGGACCGAAATCAGAAAATTTGTCGGCTTGTTTACTAATCTGTTCAACAGGAACGCCGGTCGTATGAGACCAAGTGGCAGTGACGATTTGGCGGTCTATAATTTCACTGTCGAAGAGTGGAGGCATGAGTGCCTGCGGAGGTATGGGACGGTGAATACGTGGGACGGTGTAAAGGTGTGGGAGAGGTTGAGAAGGTGTTCCAAGTGGGTTGAGCTGGTGGCGCCGGACCTTGATGCGGAAGTAGGGCCGAAACGGACTAAAACTAGTTCGTCTGGAGCGTACAGCACTTCCGCCGGGTCGGATTGCCGGGTTGGATTCGACCTAAACGTTGCGGGGGAGGAAACGTCTTCACCGCCGAGGAGGCGGCCATTGGGAAGGGACGCCAGGGGGAAAAAACCGGCTGAGGGGGAAGCCGTAAACATCAACGATCTTGTTGAATCCCTCAATAAATTCAACAAAACCATGGAGGTGGTCTCTATTGACAAAAAGGAAAAAAAAAAGAATGAGAGATTTGGACTTCCTTGCAAGAGACTTCAGCCACCTAACTCCGGTCGACCAAATGCTGATGGAAAAACAAAAGGAACGTATCCGGAAGAGGTTGATCGAAGAAGACGAAGCCGAAGAATAAGAATAATGTTTTTCTTTAGTACTTTAATTTTTTTTTATATATTAATGTGTTTTTTTAATTAATGTGTGTTTTTTTAAATAATTTCTTGTTTTTTTAATAATACGTTTTTTTAATACATTTATAAAAAAATAAAAAAATAAACCGCTCGCGCCCCCTCTCGCGCCCCTCCACACCATGGCCCGGGGCGCTATCACCACTACCAACACCCATCTTATCAAGTTTCTCTCTCTGCCACACGTCACAATATTATTGGCTCGCGCCCCCACTCACGCCCCCTCTCGCGCCCCCCACACCCCTCAGCCTAACATTTTAAATACTTTATGCTTGGAAAACATTATCAGTTTATTTAAAATATATACAAAATAAAATTACTTAATTAAGTTTCTAAAAGAGAGGGAATTTGAAAACTTATATATTATTCCAAGATAATACAAAAGAGAAGAAATTCGTGCACTGGAGAGGAAAATATCACAAGCAGTGTTTGGTTTGTAAAATGTTTTAACAAAATTAAAATGTTTGAAAGAAATCGGAATATTAGAAAATTTTGTAGATATGTTTGGTTATAACCTATGTATTCGCATGTTGAATAAAATAAAAATCAGATAGAACACTCGAGACACTTTTTAAATATCTGAACATATTTTATGTCGTGTATGCTACTCGTGTATAGGATCAACACATATGAGATTATCAACCGAATTAGCATTTTTTTGCCACACTATTGAATAACACGCTATCATCAAACTCCTTCATGTAGGTTCTTGACATACATTATATTAAACTCCTTCATGTAGGTTCTTGACATACATTATATTGGTAAGCTTTGGCCAATTTTAAAATGATATATTACTTAAACTAACATTATTACCACAATTAATGATAATATTAATTTTTAACTTTAAATAGCAAAACTAGCTACAAAATTAAAGATTTTGTTTATTTTCAAATTTAGCTACTTAAAATGGGTAAATTTGTTTTAGTTATGAAAATAAGGGTGAGGAGGTACCAGATTATAATCTTTTATTATGAAGGGTATTATTAATAAATGATTTTGGTTGGAAGTACATAGGAAGGGTACACGGGTAATGTTTGAACTTTACATTTTCATTAGAATGTTTGACTTTTGACTTCCATAAGGTATGAGAATCATTTAAACCTTTCTATTGTTGAGGGAGCTATTTGAAATGAATTCCAATGAAAGGTTTAAGGAAACTCTACGAGCTAAACAACATATAAGATAAACAAGTATGACGGATTGAGGGGACGAAGAAGGTAACTCGATCATGTTACACGACTTTTATAAACCCTTTATGTTACGAGTTTTATTACGTCCATGCAATCAAAACATACATTCTTTATGGATTTCATATCACGTATTAAGTGCGTATTTTTAAAGATGCTTGTATTATAAAATGTTTATTATACCACTCTTAATCACTAATTATAAAAATATTGAACTACTACTAGTCAAAACTCAAAGATGCGGTGTGAATTCGGTTTCGGTAAGTATTGGTTCAATTCGTTATGGTACACGTATGGTACTAACGCTCGATGTGTCAATCAAAAGAAAATTGGATGTTAGTAATTCGATGTATGAATCACTGGCCGATAATAACCACAACTTAGCCTCTAACATTCACTTTCATTGCTAAAGGTAATCGCAATTTCATAACCATCATAATTTTAGTTTGGTTTTTGTCAAATAAAGAAATAAGTAGTTTTAATGCCCAAAAAGGAAGTCGGCACATGTTCGAATAAATCAAAAACATATAAACGAATAAAGTAGTGATATGTCAAAAAGGATACCAACACATGTTTACATCAATTTAAAACCATAAAACGAATACCATCACCGATATTGGATTTGGTTCGATTCTCATTAGATTTATGCCACAACGATGAGAGATAAATAAATAAAACTTTGCAGCTAACCTTTTAACTATAAAAACTTTATGATCAATTTATAAAAAATGAAAACTATATTAATTTAATTTTAATAAAAAAAATTGTAAACAAAATAAATATTGTGATGAGTTTATAAAAAAACTAAAAAGATACTAATTTAAATTTTAAAAACCTTTGAAACATAATATTTTTCTTTTCAATTCAAAACATGGTTAAAGTGTGAAATAAAAAATAAGTGATTCAATCTATGAAGATACGTAAATTTAGAGGGTGTTTGTGATTTCTTATTTTTACCTTCTTATGACTTAAAATTTATTAAAAGGTTATAAATGTGTTTGGGTTTGATTAATACGTGAATGGAAAAGTTCCAAACGTCACAAAAGGTTGTAACTTATGACTTTTTCATAAGTCATGAGGAGGTAAAAATAAGAAATTCCAAACACCCCCTTAATCTATTAAAAAAATAAGTAAAAGTAGAAAAACTTTACAATAGCATAAATCACCTTACACATATATTACATTAGAAATCTAGAGCAAGTATCTTTTATACATGACAAAAGAATAACACCTATTTAGACCATGTGTAGTCATAACTCTCCACCTTCAGGCATTATACGCCACGTGGCGCCTAGTCAGAGTTATGGTGTTTTTACAAAAACATGTTGTAGTCATAACTCTCCACCCCCAGGCGTTATGAGCCACGTGGCGCCCAATCAATTTTGCACCTTTTGTTTTCTTTAAATATATTTTTTATAAAGTTTTTTTGTATAAACTATATTTTCTCAGCAAACCATATCCACCCACCTATATCAAATATGAACCACAAAACACAAACACTCAATCAGATCCCCACCACCGGACCTCCAATTAGATCCCAACCACCGGACCTCCACCAACGAACTCCGATCCTCATCCTCAAAAGCTTCCCGATCCTCATCCTCACCTGTTCATCCTCATCTGTTCAACGAACTCCGATCCTCCACCAACCGGTATATATCTATATATATATACACACACACACCAAATATATTTCAACGGATACTTTTTTTGGTTTTCGAGCCGTTTATCGCGTTATATTGAAGACGCTGGAAAAACAATTACCCAAAACGCCGGGGGGCGCGGTGTGACCCGGCGTTATTCCCCAAAACGTGGCCGGAAACGCTTGACTACGGATGGTCATGTTCTTTTAGATAAGACAAAAGGAAAAGGACATGATGGAGAAGTCAATGGTCCCTTTCAATAACCTTCTCCCGTTTGTTATTCATGAACCTAGTAAAGAATTATTGGTCCCAAAAGTTATTTTTAAACCCTATCTGTTTGATTAATTCATGAGTTGAAAATAGGATAGTCATTTTAAAACCTTGAAATGAAGAACTAAACTTACGTATTTGGTAACCATTGTCAAATCATTACACCTTTGTTATAATAGAAATAAGAATAGAGTTGAGTCTTGTCTTGGAAATTCTTCACACAATCGACTTGTATCAAACTTCATATTAAAAACCCTAAAATATCATTTACGGGTTTTTTTATTAATTATGGGGGGGCCAATAAAAACAAACAATGTGTAAGATGAGACCGGTGACAATAATTTTCTAAACTGGGACTATTATCGGCTAACCTTAAGAAGATGACTCAATAGGCCAATGTGGAATTATATCAATAACAAATTGAATGACTCAATACTATATTATACATGGTTGATTGCATCATAATGTACTAAACTTGATTATGTTTTGGTTATATGAAACACGCTAATATTATTAACTTTATATGAAATTTTAATTGTTCTGTGTGGTGATATTGCGATAGTTATGAAACAGGAAATCACCTACGTAACATCAGTTACTTGAACCAAAATTATATCGAACCCGGCACCTATTTTAATCACGCCTGTCTATTTTAATAATTAAAAAAAACTAGATTTGTTTTTTATTTAAAAGTAAAAAGTTTCAAAAGACTAAGAACAAATGAGTCGTTACTAGCTAATTTGTTGAAGTAACCCAATATACAAAATGGTAAAATCTAAGTGAGATTCAATACAATTAAAAGGCAATTATTTTAATGCCAACTTTACTATATTTTAGTACAATTCTAAACAAGAAAAATCATCAAAATAGTACAAACAATTTGCAACAAATTAAATGAACGTCATATTGCTGATTTTAATCCGGTGTTTCTGTCTGCAACTTGCCAAGTTGGCATGAAGGGGACATCAAACTCAAAAGAAACCATAAGTTTAACTGTTGCATATATTTGACCACCTTAATTCCAAAGTGATGATTGCTACATTATTGACTAGTAATTAGATAATGAATCTTTGTTTATTGCTTTTAACACACGTGAGAGAAAAAATTATCACCTTGCAACTTTTTCAAAAATATTTTAACTTTTTAATAAGGGTTAAGCTTAATATGATTTTCATAGTAAGGTACTGTTCGATAGTTTATTAATGATTTCATTAAGACGTTATCTCTAAATCAGTCAGCATTAATAAGTGTATGTGGTACACCAAAGTAACGCATCTGAATCAGTCAGTAAACCTTTTATCCATTAAGCTTCAAAATAATGTTTAATGAAGGTATTACCCCGTTGTCTCTTCACATGTGTCCATAACTCTCAATCAGTTACTCACGCACCACCTTATCGACCCACTGTCACCTCCTCCGCCACCGATAACCACCACACCCGACGTTTTAAAAAATGACTCAACATTTACTAACTCAGAGCCTCGTAACCATTCAGCCTATTACTGATTTAACATTTACTAACGCAGAAGTTGCCAAACAGCCCCTAAATTATTAAAATGGTTATTAACTCATAAGATAATAAATTGTTAGCACTTACTGATTCAGTCCTATTAAATTGTTCTTTTGAATGCCTTTTTTTCGTTAAATACAGGGTTACAAACCTCACTATTTAAAAAGACAAAGCTTATTTAATTCCTCACTATATTAAAAGCCTCTTGAATAGAAAATGAGCATGAGATCCATCATAATCATAGTAAAATATAACAACCTTCTTCCAGTTGTTAGATTTTCAAGAACAAGTGAAGAATAAATGCTCGGAAAAATTATTTTTAACCCAATCTTTTTTCTTTAATTGAGTTAATCCTAAATTATTGTCTAGAACTGAAAATTTGTTTTAAAATCTAAAATCTTGAAATAAATAATTAACTTGTGTATTTGGTATCGATCGATAGTCAATCTAAGTTTATATTATATTGGATTGATTGAGTTCTGAAGATTGTTATTGAAGTTGATCGCCCGCCCTTTTATACTTAACAAACAAATGTGTTCCGATTACAACTTTTCAAACTACATACGTATCTTGACACATCATCTTGGTAGTTACCAAGTTTGATTTTTGACAAGTCATCATACATAGTAATTACAATACAAACAATGTAATAATTACCCCAAGGCAATCTTAAGCATCAACAAACACCTCTAACAAATAATTTTAATATTCATGTCTTCACAAATTACTGATGGATGTAATACCTATATTCCACACG
This sequence comes from Bidens hawaiensis, assembly GCF_021521415.1. Taxonomy (NCBI): domain Eukaryota; kingdom Viridiplantae; phylum Streptophyta; class Magnoliopsida; order Asterales; family Asteraceae; genus Bidens; species Bidens hawaiensis. The sequence continues at coordinate 33,733 of NW_027502435.1, read as the reverse complement.
CACATAACACCGTAATTTGTAGTATAATAAATACCATCGATTTCATGTAATGATAACAAAATCAAACAAAAGGTTGGATAAACTAAAACAGACCTAATGAGAATTGAACTTCGCATACGTGCGCATGACGTGCACACACACAACCCTAGACCGATTCTAAGACCACTGTAGGCTCTTAAAACGCATGTAAAAGCACCTCTATGAGTGTTTATACATATCTATTAAATACATCAAAAATTTTCCATGGTTAATTAACAAGAACCATGACACCCTGGTTCGCGATTTTTTTCGGGAGAATCTCGATATCGGTTTAAAAACCGATATCGAGATCTTAGATCTTGCAAAATTCCTAATCAATAAAAATGGGTGACTTGAATAGAAGAAAAGTAAGAAGAGAAGGTTCGAATTTTACTTAAGAGCACACTGCAACTCGTGTGTGAATGAGCAGTTAAGGCACATTGATTATTATTGGTTTGATGATTCGGGAGTTCAGTTGATTTAAAATCGGTTAAATGAAACCGATCGTAATTAAAGATGAAGTGGCGTCAGAGCTTTGAAGATTGAATTGATGATGTCACCGGAGGGCGTACTGGGATTGAAGTCACAATTAATATATTGGTGTCTAAAGGAGAGAGAAATTAGGAGATGAAATGACGCTTATATGCATTATAATGTAATATAGATACTAAACAATGTAATAATTACACTAAGGCCCTTCAACTTATGTTCGAAATACTTATTTATAGCCCAGTCCTTTTTATTTAATTCAGTTAATCCAAGATCATTGTCTAAAACTAAAAATTGTTTTAAAAAATAAAATCTTGAAATAAATAAATAACTTTTGTATTTGGTATCGATCGGTAGTCAATCTTAGTGTATATTATATTGAATTGATTGATTTCTGACGACTGTTTTTGAGGTTGATCGCCCGCCCTTTTATACTTAACAAACCTATGTGTTCCGATTACAACTTTTCAAACATCATACGTATCTTGACACGTCATCTTGATTGTTACCAAGTTTGATTTTTGACACATTATCATACATAATTAATACAATTCTAGACAAGTGGTTTGTGGTGGTGCCTTCTTTGGCAATCTTTAATGGAGGTTGGTGTAACACCCCGACCAAAGGCGGATTATACATCGGGGCGCCACATATTGTTTCATTACTCGTGACACTATTGGGTGTCAATATTTAATAAATACATTCATTCGCGCACGCGCAAAGTAAACACAAGATAACATAAATCGACATAAATCAATATATTATAAATCATAATATTCGAACAGCAATAACTTGTCTTGATACATTTTAATCTAGGTCCAAAATAAAGAAAACTTCCTAGGTTATCTCGAGCTCCAAAACAGCTACTGCAAACCTGAACATGTGTTAAAATAAAACGTCAAACACTTGCGTGTTGGTGAGAAATCAAGTTTAATACAATACATAGATAACCATAAATCTGCGCGCAACATGTGTATGTCTGGTTTTCAACAAGGGTGTAATCTGATCGGGACCAACTCTAAGATTCATAAGACTGCCAGTGCTCACAATTGAGCTCACAAACAAGACAAACTGTGCATGTGTAAACAAAAGAGAAAATCATAAACGATAGTTCTCCCGTGTTCATCTAATGGTACCATGAGAACTGCGGAATAGACCGACAAGACGGTTAATGATCCACACATACAAATAAACAGCCAAGTCTACGTCCTCAACACATGGGATACTACGCGACTAAAGTTCATAAACAAGTTTAAGACTCTAAGTTTGTATGAACACATGAACATCCCAAAACATTAAAAGCAAAACGGGATTAGGTACGAGATTACTCACTTGATAAACGATGCGGTGTAAGATAAAGCAAGAACCAACTTTAAACAAGCACAAGTTAACCTATAAATAAGATTATTGTTTTAATGATTTGTTTTAAGTCTTGATTACAAGTTAGCATAATTAATAAGTGAATTATTATATATATTACCGGAAAAGCAGGGCAGAATAGAAAGGAAGACGGAGGCAGAGAGGAAGGCGGCAGAGAGAGCAAGGAGCAAGAGAACAGGAGAGATTAAGTGTTTTGTGTGTGTAGTGTTAAAACATTATTATTATTTATAGGAAAACCCTAGGAGACATAATCCCTAGAAAAGGGGAAAAGATCTTTAACAGGATCAAGCAAAAGATATCAAAAAGCATAAGAATCCAAAAGCAAAAGATATGGAAAGATATGGCAGCTGCAGAGGCAAGATAAAGCTGTCAGGGAACAGTAAAAAGGCATGGGCGGGTCAGATAAAGGTACTGGTCAAGCATGGCAAAAGCAGATCTCAAAAGATAATGTCAGTCACTTTTTCTGTCAACCAATGGGGTTGGTGCGCATGCTGCGCCAAAAGTGGCTTTTCAGACATAAAGCAGATTAGGTCAACGGCTCAAAAGATAAGACAACACAAAAGCAAACGGCTAGACTAAACAGAAGAAAACTCAAAGGGTTTAGCGCGAGAAAGCTCGAGCGCGAAGGCAGACAGAGAAGGTCAAGAGAGCGCGAGCGCGAAGGCAGACAGAACAACCTTAACGCATCGCGGAAAGAACTACATTTCTAAGCGCGCCGCGGGAAGAATCACATTTCTTAGCGCGCCGCGGGAGGAACTAAAATTCCTAGCGCGCCGCGGGAAGAACTATAATTCTTCGCGCGTCGAGGGATGAACTACGATCCTTAGCGCGCTGCGAGAAGAACTACAAATCCTTAGCGCGTCGCGGGAAGAACTACCGTTCTTCGCGCGCTGCGAGAAGAATTACAATTCTTAGCGCGCTGCGAGAAGAGTTCGTCTCGCGTATCGCTGAAACAGGTGGTCATCACGCAGGATTCCTTGTAAGGGGTCTGGCGCGTGGAGCTGCGCTGACAACCTTAGGCGGGAAGGAACAAAGGACAAGCAAAGAGTTAGAAGAAAAAGAGGGAAACAAGGCTTAAGGGCGGGACGGCGACAAGAGGGAAAAGAAGGCGGAAAGAGAGAAGGAGAGGGACGGGACGGCGGAAAGAAAGAGAGAGAGAGGCGGGAAGAAAAATATATATTATTACTAAAAGTAAAATATAAGTATAAATAAATATTAAATCATAAAAGAAAGAGATCGGATAAGGGAAACGGGTACCTGGGTCGGGTCGGATCGGGGCAGATGTCACAGTCTCCCCTACTTTAAGAAATTTCGTCCCGAAATTTATCTCGAAGTAGGTTGCGCAGAGAACAGGTGCGGGTACTTGATCTTCATTTGATCTTCCCTTTCCCATGTAAACTCGGCTCCGCGCTTGGACTCCCAGCGAATTTTAACAATAGGGATACGACTGCGCTTGGTTTGCTTAACCTCGCGATCCATAATCTCAACAGGCTTCTCAACGAAACGCATAGTTTCATCAACTTGAACTTCATCAAGTGGAATGTGAAGGTTCTCGTCAGCTAAACACTTCTTGAGATTGGATACATGGAACGTTGGATGCACATTACTGAGCGCGGGCGGCAGGTCAAGTCTGTAGGCAACTTTTCCCACACGCGCGAGAATCTTGAATGGACCAACATAACGAGGAGCAAGCTTACCTTTCTTCCCAAAGCGGACAACACCTTTCCAGGGCGACACTTTGAGGAGAACAAGATCACCAACTTGAAATTCGAGAGGCTTCCGCCTACGATCTGCGTAACTCTTCTGTCGGCTTCGGGCAGTCAGCAGATGATCACGGATCTTGGCGATTTTATCGGTTGTCTCTTGAACCAGTTCGGGTCCTGTGATTTGAGCTTCACCCACTTCGCTCCAACAAATCGGGGAGCGGCACTTACGACCGTAAAGTGCTTCAAATGGGGCCATACCGATACTGGAATGATAGCTGTTATTATAAGAGAACTCGATCAAAGGCAGGTGCGAATCCCAATTACCTCCAAAATCAAGAACACAAGATCGGAGCATATCATCAAGAGTTTGAATAGTTCGCTCAGACTGACCGTCAGTCTGAGGATGATATGCCGTACTCATGTCCAAGCGAGTTCCTAGCGCAGATTGGAGAGATTTCCAAAAGCGAGATATAAAACGGCCATCGCGATCGGATATGATGCTCAAAGGAGTACCATGGCGGCAGACAATTTCCTTGACATAAAGCTGCGCGAGTTGCTCAACACGGTAGTTTTCACGAATGGGCAGAAAGTGAGCAGACTTAGTCAAACGATCCACTATTACCCAAATGCTATCATGTTTGCTTGCTGTCAAAGGTAACTTGGTAATAAAGTCCATCGCTACACATTCCCATTTCCACGTAGGAATTTCTGGTTGTTCGAGCAAACCAGATGGGCGTTGGTGTTCAGCTTTCACTTTAGAACAAGTCAGGCATTTAGCTACGAACAAAGCAATATCCTTTTTCATACCGGGCCACCAATAAGTAATGCGCAAATCCTTGTACATCTTATCAGCGCCAGGATGAATAGAATACCGAGATTTGTGCGCTTCACTCAGGATATCAGCGCGAAGATTCTCATCAAAGGGAATCCAGATGCGATTAAGATAGCAGAGAATTCCACTCAGATTGGGCACAAAATGCGCTTCCGCGCCACACGCTAACTCGGCGCGAAGGTTACCATTACTGATGGATGCGCGCTGCGCGTCACGAATACGCGATTCAAGGTTGCTTTGAATCGGCGCGAAGTGAAGCTGGGTGCGCGGCAAAATACAGTTAAGCTGGCAGGGTTTTCGGCTGAGCGCATCGGCTACCACATTAGCCTTACCAGGATGATACCGGATCTCACAATCGTAATCGCTGATGAGTTCGTTCCATCGGCGTTGCCTCATGTTAAGTTCCTTCTGATCAAAGATATGCTGAAGGCTTTTATGGTCAGTGTAGAGGATACACTTAGTACCATAAAGGTAGTGTCTCCAGATCTTCAAGGCAAAAACAACTGCACCAAGTTCGAGGTCGTGAGTTGTATAATTCTTTTCATGAACCTTGAGTTGCCTTGATGCGTAAGCGATAACCTTGCCTCGTTGCATAAGAACACAACCGAGACCTTGGTTGGATGCATCGCAATACACGACAAAATCTTCATTACCCTCAGGTAGCGCAAGAACAGGAGCTTCACACAACAATTGCTTGAGCGATAGAAAGGCTTCTTCTTGCTTCGAGCCCCAAATATATGGTTTACCTTTGTGCGTTAGAGCTGTTAAAGGCAAAGCGATCTTTGAGAAGTTCGAAATAAATCGCCGGTAGTAACCAGCTAAGCCCAGAAAGGAACGGATCTCAGAAGGAGAGGATGGCGTAATCCAGTTCTTGATTGCTTCAATCTTGGATGGGTCGACATGAATACCCATCTTGTTTACAACATGACCAAGAAACTGTACTTCATCAGACCAGAATTCACACTTGGAAAGCTTAGCATAGAGCTGCTCGGTTCGAAGCTTTTGCAACACCAACCGAAGATGTTGCTCATGCTCGGCCTTGGTCTTAGAATACACCAGAACATCATCGATAAACACAATCACGAATTTATCCAAGAAAGGCCTACACACCCGATTCATTAGATCCATGAAAACGGCGGGTGCGTTGGTTAAACCGAAGGACATGACCAAGAATTCAAAATGGCCATAACGAGTTCGAAAAGCAGTCTTCGGAACGTCTTCATCGCGGATGCGCAACTGGTGATAGCCAGAGAGGAGATCAATCTTCGAGAAACAAGAGGCACCTTGGAGTTGATCAAAGAGGTCGTCAATACGCGGTAAAGGATACCGGTTTTTAATGGTGAGTTTGTTCAACTCGCGGTAATCAATACACATGCGAAACGATCCATCTTTCTTTTTAACGAACAACACCGGAGCACCCCAGGGCGAAGAGCTAGGGCGAATGAATCCATTGGCAGTCAACTCTTGAAGTTGGCTTGCCAATTCTTGCATCTCAGCGGGTGCAAGACGGTAAGGAGATTTAGCTACGGGGGAAGCACCAGGGACAAGATCAATACGAAACTCGACTTCACGAGCGGGAGGGATACCAGGAAGATCATCAGGAAAAACTTCAGGGAAATCACGCATAACAGGGATATCGCGAAGCTTCTTCTATTCAGCAGGTTTAACCACATGGGCTAGAAATGCAATACACTTCTTCCGCATGAGCCTTCGGGCTTCGGCGCAAGACATAAGTTTAAGACCGCGGGAGGGTTTTTCGCCGTAAATATGAAGATCACCGTTTTCTCGAGGAATGCGAATCAACTTCTTGGCGCAAATAACTTCGGCGCGATTATTCGAGAGCCAGTCCATACCAATAATAACATCAAAGCTCCCAAGAGGCATGGGGATGAGGTCGATCAGAAAATCGTTTTCGTTAAGGTTAAGCGTGCAATCTTTAATCACTGAGTTTATTAAAATAATTTCACCATTAGCCAATTCAACTGAAAAATCTTCTTTTAAGTTATCGCGCGGTCGCGCAAGCTTCTGCTCGAAGGCGCGAGAGATAAAACTTCGATCGGCGCCAGTATCAAAAAGTACAGAAGCATAAAATCCGTTAAGCAAAAATGTACCATTAACTACGTCATTATTCGCTTGCGCTTGGTGCGCGGTTATGTTAAAAGCTCGCCCGCGTGTCACTTGGTTCGAAATCTGGTTCACCGGATTCGCTTGTGTGATTTGCACTTGTAGCCTTGGGCACGCGTTCCGGAAATGACTGGGATCACCGCAGTTAAAGCACGATCTGGGTCGTGGGTTTTGGTAGGTTGGTTGTGGGTTCTGCGGGTAGACTGGTGGTGTTGGCGCAATTGGATTGGCGGGAAGGACTCTACAGTTTTCTGCAAGGTGACCAGCGCGGCCACATCGGGTACAAAGTCGACATGGGGCTTGAGGTGGGTGGTGGAGTCTACAGGTTGGGCAAAAGGGATGGTTTCCTGTGTAAGGTTTCTTAGTTGGCGGGGCAGGGAGTGCTGGATTGGTTAAGGCATAGTTGTGGGCTACAGGAGGTGTTGGGTAAGCTGACAGAGGGTTAGGCGCGTAAACTGGAGGTTGATAAATGGGTTGCTGGACAATGGGCGGGTTGGTAAGCGCGTAAGCTTGTCTGCGCCTACGTTTCTGGTTATGGTTTGAGGGTTCAGGTTTGGTTTCTGCGGGTTCATGGACAGTTTTGGTGGGTTTGTTTTTCTCAGCTCCCCGCAGGAACAGGGTTCCTGCTCTGACATGGTTGTCGCTGAGCACAGCGGCCAACTCAATGGCGTCAGAGAGGGTTACTGGGTTTCTGGCCCATACAGAATCTTGAATTTCCATGGGGAGACCCCCAAGGAATTTCTCTATGGCTCGGCGGGAAGGGGTAACAAGGTGAGGGACAAGCAGGCTTAGTTCATGGAAGCGCGTCGCGTACTCGCGCGCTTCTCCACTGTATTGCTTCAGGTTCCAAAATTCTTCCTCCAGGCGCTTTACTTCGTTGGGGGGGCAGAATTCTCGCGTCAAGAGATCCTTAAATTCCTCCCAGAGTATGCTGGAAGCAGCTTCTGCGCCACGCGCATGGGCTACTCCATTCCACCATGTAAGCGCTCTGGATTCCAGGACACTGGAGGCATATAGGGTTCGTCTGTCTGAGGGGCATTGGGTGTGGAGGAAAGTGTTTTCTATCTTCTCAAGCCACTGGAGCATCACGGTGGCTCCTTCAAGACCTGTGAACTTTGGAGGGTTACCCGCGTTAAAGGACTTAATGTTGTAACCAGAGGTGTTGGTATTGTTTTGGCTCAAAGCTTGGGCTATTGCGGCGGCCATTTCCTGGGAACGTTGCTGTCTACGCATGCGCGAGGCTTCTCTTCTCTGAAATCGGCGAGATAGCGGAGGCATTCTATAAAAGTTTTAATTTTAGTTAATATCTTGGTTTTAGCGCAAAGTATTACTTCGAAAAGCTTGGTTTCACGGAGTTAGATACTATCAAAAGTTAAAGTAAAATAAATGACCCTAAATGCAGACTTAATAAAGGTAACAAATTCGAATCAAGAATCGACAATTCATGTATCACCATGACTTTCCGAATTCCCAATTTAAAATATACGAGCAAACGAGTATTGGAGATTGACGATTCATGTATCACCATGACTTTTCAATCTTCAATATAAAACATACAAGAAAATGAGTATTGGAGGTTGACAATTCATGTATCACCATGACTTTTCAAGTCTCCAACCTCAGAACATAATCGTAAATGGAAATTGAAAATCAACTATTCATGTATCACCATGACTTTTCGGATTTTCAAACCCAACAAACGAATATGTAAGAAAAATCTATAAAAATCGAAATTCAACAAAAATCGAAATATCGCGAAATAAAACATAAAATCATATTCCGCGCAAGCGCGAGCATATTCATAAATAACGAGTAATTAACAATAAGCGCGCAAACATGAGATTTCTCTCATGCGCGAGAAGGGACTCTTAGGTATTCTAGGCCGTTACGTCTAACCACCTATCCTAAAGTCAACGAGCTCTGATACCAATCTGTAACACCCCGACCAAAGGCGGATTATACATCGGGGCGCCACATATTGTTTCATTACTCGTGACACTATTGGGTGTCAATATTTAATAAATACATTCATTCGCGCACGCGCAAAGTAAACACAAGATAACATAAATCGACATAAATCAATATATTATAAATCATAATATTCGAACAGCAATAACTTGTCTTGATACATTTTAATCTAGGTCCAAAATAAAGAAAACTTCCTAGGTTATCTCGAGCTCCAAAACAGCTACTGCAAACCTGAACATGTGTTAAAATAAAACGTCAAACACTTGCGTGTTGGTGAGAAATCAAGTTTAATACAATACATAGATAACCATAAATCTGCGCGCAACATGTGTATGTCTGGTTTTCAACAAGGGTGTAATCTGATCGGGACCAACTCTAAGATTCATAAGACTGCCAGTGCTCACAATTGAGCTCACAAACAAGACAAACTGTGCATGTGTAAACAAAAGAGAAAATCATAAACGATAGTTCTCCCGTGTTCATCTAATGGTACCATGAGAACTGCGGAATAGACCGACAAGACGGTTAATGATCCACACATACAAATAAACAGCCAAGTCTACGTCCTCAACACATGGGATACTACGCGACTAAAGTTCATAAACAAGTTTAAGACTCTAAGTTTGTATGAACACATGAACATCCCAAAACATTAAAAGCAAAACGGGATTAGGTACGAGATTACTCACTTGATAAACGATGCGGTGTAAGATAAAGCAAGAACCAACTTTAAACAAGCACAAGTTAACCTATAAATAAGATTATTGTTTTAATGATTTGTTTTAAGTCTTGATTACAAGTTAGCATAATTAATAAGTGAATTATTATATATATTACCGGAAAAGCAGGGCAGAATAGAAAGGAAGACGGAGGCAGAGAGGAAGGCGGCAGAGAGAGCAAGGAGCAAGAGAACAGGAGAGATTAAGTGTTTTGTGTGTGTAGTGTTAAAACATTATTATTATTTATAGGAAAACCCTAGGAGACATAATCCCTAGAAAAGGGGAAAAGATCTTTAACAGGATCAAGCAAAAGATATCAAAAAGCATAAGAATCCAAAAGCAAAAGATATGGAAAGATATGGCAGCTGCAGAGGCAAGATAAAGCTGTCAGGGAACAGTAAAAAGGCATGGGCGGGTCAGATAAAGGTACTGGTCAAGCATGGCAAAAGCAGATCTCAAAAGATAATGTCAGTCACTTTTTCTGTCAACCAATGGGGTTGGTGCGCATGCTGCGCCAAAAGTGGCTTTTCAGACATAAAGCAGATTAGGTCAACGGCTCAAAAGATAAGACAACACAAAAGCAAGCGGCTAGACTAAACAGAAGAAAACTCAAAGGGTTTAGCGCGAGAAAGCTCGAGCGCGAAGGCAGACAGAGAAGGTCAAGAGAGCGCGAGCGCGAAGGCAGACAGAACAACCTTAACGCATCGCGGAAAGAACTACATTTCTAAGCGCGCCGCGGGAAGAATCACATTTCTTAGCGCGCCGCGGGAGGAACTAAAATTCCTAGCGCGCCGCGGGAAGAACTATAATTCTTCGCGCGTCGAGGGATGAACTACGATCCTTAGCGCGCTGCGAGAAGAACTACAAATCCTTAGCGCGTCGCGGGAAGAACTATCGTTCTTCGCGCGCTGCGAGAAGAATTACAATTCTTAGCGCGCTGCGAGAAGAGTTCGTCTCGCGTATCGCTGAAACAGGTGGTCATCACGCAGGATTCCTTGTAAGGGGTCTGGCGCGTGGAGCTGCGCAGACAACCTTAGGCGGGAAGGAACAAAGGACAAGCAAAGAGTTAGAAGAAAAAGAGGGAAACAAGGCTTAAGGGCGGGACGGCGACAAGAGGGAAAAGAATGCGGAAAGAGAGAAGGAGAGGGACGGGACGGCGGAAAGAAAGAGAGAGAGAGGCGGGAAGAAAAATATATATTATTACTAAAAGTAAAATATAAGTATAAATAAATATTAAATCATAAAAGAAAGAGATCGGATAAGGGAAACGGGTACCTGGGTCGGGTCGGATCGGGGCAGATGTCACAGTTGGCGTCAATTTCGACCGGTTTTGGAGGTTTGGGTTTATGCTCAGCTTCAGATGAATCTACAAATGGGTTTGTGGCATCGCCCACACAATCTTAAAAATTGTAAGACCCTGTTCTTCAAGGTTGTGGTTTGGATGAGGTTGACTCCGATTATGAGAGTGTGATAGATCGCTTACACATGTCACTTCCTGATTACTACCTTAGTAGTTTCTCTAATAAAGAAACCGCCCATAAAGCCCAGTATGCTTTGGCGAGTGTCCTTTATAGTGGAATTGTCTGAGTTTAGAAGTAAAGTTCGATCTATCCCCTCGTTATAAAGCGGTTTTTGAGTGCCTTCAGACCAAGGATTTTCTAATGGTTATCCCCAATATTGAAGGTTTGGGCCAACACATGTTGGCTTTGGAGTACCGAACCATCCTAAATTATCGGCTAATGATCCTTTTATTTCCGGCGGATGAGCCATGCCCAGCTTGCCGCAAGGCTTGTTTGCATTCTTTTGGTGAGCATGCGGTTCACTGTAAGGAGTTACCCGGGTTTAAGTATATACATGATTTGGTAAGGGGTGTTCTATGCGATGCTTTTAAACGGTCAGGAATATATATGCTAAAAAGAAGGCCCGCGTTAACTTTCTAACGGAATCACTTGAAAGGAGGTCCACTTACGACCAATCGATATACTTGTTTTTGGATGGGTAGGATGGAAACACGCTTGTGTGGACCTCACATGAGTGTCTCATCTTATTGGGCTAAGAGACAATGGGTTTGTAGCGGGGCAGGCTGCGTTGAAGGCGACGTCGGACAAGGTTGCTAAACATAGAAAACTTGTCAAAAGAATCAACACGTGTTTATCCCTTTTGCCTTTAACACATTTGGTTTTTAGCCCCGGAGGCCATTGACTTTTTGAACAGGGTTTAACGGATCGTGCATCGTAATTTATCGGCCCTAAGAACCAAAACTTTGTTTTTAGTAGGATTAATTGGTTTGCTATTCAAAAGGGGGCTACGACACAACTGGTTGCCCGTTTACCCTACCACCTCATTGTAATCGTTCAGATGTTTTTAATTATCTATCGTATCCGAGTTTGACAATGTAATAATTACACTACGGCCCTTCGACTTTTTATATCTCCAGTGAACGTGATTAATCCTCACATTTACTGCATCATTATATATTGAATTTGATATATGTTTTAATTGTATTGAGTTATTGACCTAACTTATGAAATTAAATATCTTTAAAATGAAATTTTATTTAATGGCGCGTCTATTTTTAATAATTCAAAAGCAAAAAACTAAAAGAATAGATTTGTTTGTCATCAAAAACTAAAAAAAACATATCGTTGATTTAGTTTAATCCAGTGTTTGTAGTCTTCAACTTGACAACTTGCCATAAAGAGGACATCAAACTCAACAGGAAACCATAGAATTGCAGCATATTTGACCACATTCAAAAGTGATGATAGCAACATAATTGGTAATTATATTATGAATCTTTGTTTATTGTTGCTAAACACATGTGAGTGAAATAATGATTTAGTCACAACCTTTTCAATAATGTTAACTTTTGAATAACGTTAAAGCTTTATGAGATTTTTTTAAAGTAAATTACGCAAGTAGTTTTTATGTTGTAAGATATATACTAGTTTTTATGTTTAACATAAACTTTTATATTAGCTATGAAGAGATATGGTCCTAAACTCCCGATGTATATTATATAGTAAGATAATAGTTTATGAAATTGCTTGTATTTTATGGTGTTTTTCATATTACTCATAGTCACTAACGGTATCAACTACATGTTTCTAAATAAAAGTGATCACATCTTATAAGACTAGAATCAACAGGGCCAGCTAGGGTGGAAGGCAGGTCTCTACCGCTGCTTAGCTAGGGCGCGTCAGTTTTCAACATAACACAAAATATTCAGGTTATACTTAACCATTTATCACAACCCACCAACCTTATTAACATGTTTAAAACTTGAACTACACGTTAACTTGTTTAATTTTTTTATAAAATAATAAATGAGTTAAACGAGTTTTGCACTTGTTACATGATCTTAAGTGTGTTCGAGTTAACATTAATATTTTTAACACAAATGAATATTATGTTTGGCGTTTAAGTTAAATAACTAAATCCAACATTACACCCAAACTTTATATTATACAATATATTAAACACCAAGACCAACTGTATCTTCTTTTATGTGAGATGAAAGGAAAACAACAAAAAGGAGTGACAATCAGTCCCAATCAATAACCTTCTCCCATTTGTTGGATTTCCAGGAAGTTGGTGAAGTTCAATGGTCCAAAACATTTTTTCAAGACCACCCTTTTTAACCTTCATTGAAAATTGGATTCTAGTCATTTTAAAACCTAAAATCTTGAAATAATAAAGTACTAAATGGATGTTTGATATCAGTGTTCAAATAATGACATCCATGTTGAAGTAGTATTATATTAGAGCTGATGTACCCTAGAGAAAATTGATACTACCTCCGTCTCATTAAAAGTGTCATATTTTGAATTTTCAAAGTCTTTATTTATAAACTTTGACCTTAATTATATACTTTTTGTGTTATATAAAACTTGATAAAAATTATACCGATAAAAACATTTTTTAAAACATACTCAAATCATATAACTTTTATCAAGTGTTATCTAATGCAAACAAAATTATTTAAGGTCAAAGTATATAAATAAAGACTTTGAAAATTCAAAACATGACACTTTTAATGGGACGGAGGGAGTAGTAACTTAAAGTAAATTGGGTTAAAAAAACAATTGATTTTCATACTATCGACTCACTTCTATTATATTTTTTTTTCTCAATTCATCGTCTTATAGTTTTTAATTTTCATTAATAATACATAACGTGATATTTTTTTTGTTTAAATCTACCTATTATAGCTACGTGTCGCCTCCATATTCATTCTTAACATTTATTCCGTATCTGTCTTTGATTAATGTATGTTAACACTACTTGACTGAGTCACTAATTATAACTATGTCTTTTTACCGAAGTCTGTGACCCGAAAAACGTTGCATGATGCTATCGAGCGAGAAGAAAATGACAAAGCCAAAATAGCATGATAACCAGGGAGATTCTAGTCCTTCATGCCTAGGACAAAGAATGGTTTTTCGTTCAACATATCATTCAAAAGTCATTGTTTAGGATTTAAATGTTTGTTTTCACATTAGTAAAATGTTGGTCAACATATCCATTTAGGAATTTTCCCTCTATATTATCTTGTTCAGACATTCAGTTAGTTGTATGCTTCCTCGAACATTAATTCTGAATATGTTGATTTCAATCCAATGTTTGTTGTCTTTTACTTGCAATGAGGTTGACACCTAGGAGCCCCATAACTTTGCAGCGTATATTGACCACCTAAACCTTCTAATGTGAATATGTGATGATAGCTACATAATTAGTAGTTATATTAAAAATCTTTGTTTATTATTGTTAAACACATGTGAGAAAACTCATGATTGACTAGTAAGTAATATTTGTGATAGTGTCTAAGATTTAAACAACTTTTAATTTAAATAACATGAATTGTAAGGTTAACCTTTTTTGAAAATTCCACATAAGATCTCCATTGTATATGGGTACTGTAGAGTGTAGACAAGCTAAACTGCTTGAGAGACGCAATATTGATCGAGCAATTAAAAGCTATAATTCAGACAAGTTTAAACGAGCTCGGGCTTCACACAAATAAGTTGACTAGGTTTGCGAGTCTATATCTTATGAATATATAATAACTGTTATTTTTCTATAATGTACGTCTAAAATAGTCAATAATTGTTATTATATGATAAATATTATATGTAACATAATGATGAAAAAATAAACCAATAATATATATTTTGTATTATAACAATATAATTGTAAATATATATAAATATTTATGTATGTATATAAATAGAATATTAAATATTTTGATAAGTAATAAACGAACCAAGTACGAATTGATCGAGCTCGAGTTTAGAAAATTATTGACGAGTTAAGCTAGCTTAGATATATAGCTCGAAACCAGCCTAACTCGACTTGCTTACACCGCCTACGTAGTATGTACCGTGGGGAACCCATGAGAGAAACATGTTTAATCAATTTTACTGACTTGAAAGAGCAGTAGTGGTTGTGAAGGTACTATCATTCTCTTATTATTAAGAGAAGTACAAAAATAATATAAACCCTAATCCCTAGCCAGTCACTTCATCTTCACTGGCACCATTCTTGTGCACCGACACTATAGTTGTAACATCCCGAAATTTCCTAGAATAATATCTAATGTATTATTCGTTAATGACGGGAAAGTTTACTAGGACTAGTAGAGAAGTGATAAAATAATAATAACGATTCAAGTAGGCTAATTAGATAGAATTAATTATGGACCAAGAGGAAAGATGAGTCTTAGGTCCATGGGCTTAAGGGAGTATAAATACCCCTTAAACCCTAATCCTTCCCATTATTATTCACCTCTACACCATAGCCTACACCTTGATAAACACACACAAACATTATCCACAAACCCGAACCAAGATCCGGAGGCGAAAACCCGAGCTCGTTGGTGCTGGAACGTCGTGACGGACCAAAACAACATCAAAGACCAGCTCGTGTTCGTAGTTCGACTCGTTTACGGTACGTTTATATAGAGAACTTGTTCGTTTAGGTTCGGATTAGTCTAGAAATGATAGATTTGTGTTAGTATGGTAAAAACGAATCCAACAAAGCTAAACTTACTGAAATTGATTACAGTTTGATAGGTTAATTGTTAGTGTGAAGAACCCGTAACCTATATACCTAAATCGCACCCTTTAAACGCATATGTTTGGCCGATTGGACATCTAGGGTTTGTAGACGAGATTAATACGAATCCATTTATACCAATTTCATGTTGTTTCGTTGAGATTCGAAACGGAGCCTGTTCACACAATGTGAACTATATTCCAAGGAACTCTTTGGAGCTACTCGACGACCTAGTATTAAGTTATTAATTAACTATCAATCTATTCATAGAATACATAGATAATAGTTATTTTAATATATATTCTAGTTATATGGTTATGGAATATATTGATAATGGGAGTTGTCTCAAATATAGGACATTCACCATAGGGGCTCATACGGCCTTCTCAACTAGCAAAGCCTTATATCTTATCATTCAAGGAAAGATAAGATCGAAGGATGTGAGCCTCGAACGAAGAAGAAATCTCTCTTCAACCGAGGGAATATCACTCACAACCCTAGCCTGCGACAAAGAGAAAAGCAGACGACTACCAAAGCAAAAGCAATAGAGTGGCTTTAGAAGAGGAGGTCAACTTATTATGCTAAAATGAGTATATTGATCAGCACCATCGAGAAATGGGTGTTAGCTAAGATAACATCACCCCATGAGCCTATAAATGCCCAAAGGTCATCAAATGTAACATCATCTCATTCACTCTCACTACTTACATACTTTAGTCTCTATAATATCTTTACGTCAGAGACAACCCCCCCCCCCCCCCTCTGATTCTCATGTAAGAGACCCCTCTTGCATGCGATGAAACTGGTTGATTTGTTCTTAGCAGGTACTCGGCCCAAACCTGGTGCGTCTAAGGCCCTTTCGAGCTCCATAATCGGTCAGCATATACAGTACGAGTATTACTTAAGTCTCTACGAAAACAACGCAAACTTTTAACACATATGTATCTTCTTTTGGGGGAGTTAAGTTTGCTAAAGCAGTCTTGGGTAGTCTACCGAATCCATTATGGGCCAAAGTAATTTAAGAGATTCACAAGTAGGAACTGGAGTGCTTTCAGCTTAAGAAAAATAGTGCTGACTTTAGGCATTTATTTTGTTGGTTTGCTTAATTGTCAAATCAATAATGAAACCAAGGGGTGTTTATATGCAATATTTTCTATATATATGTTTGTATGCCATATCTCACAAGTACAGATCGATTTGGGCTAAAGTCATTTGGTTCCAATGGTGAATGGAGCTAAGTATCTCTATAAAATATTTGGAAAGGGAGAAATTATATACTTTTTAATACCCCATGATATGTCGTAAATATTGTTGAAAAAGGATATTTTTGCAATGTCTTGTGGATTAAATTTGGTCAAAATTTCACTCGGTTGAGTGGGAAGACTGGTGTAAATGTGTAAGTTTAATATTGTTCCTTAATCTTGTAATATCATGTTACGTGTATCCAGTGTGATATATATATATATATATATATATATATATATATATACTAATTAATAAATAAAGGTTTCCTTATGCCACATGTCATTACTATATTGATTCTTACAAAATTTCCCCTTATCTCTCATATTAAATATATTTCTCTTTTTATTAATTTATTTTCAATTTTTAATAATTCCATCCTAATTTAATAGAATTAATACCATTATAAATATGTTAATTTGTTTAATACAAAATATATTATATTAGTTTTAATATTAGATTTTTATAAGTAACCAATACGAAACGGGTGAGTTTCTTTAACCGGTTAAAATATTAAACATTATTCATGTCAAAACAGTTTAAGATTAAAATGATTTTTGGTTCACGAGTTGGTTTAAAAAAGTAGTCATTTACAACTAAACTTTGATATAGAAAATAACAAAGAAAATTTATGATTTATGAATTATCTAACAACTTTTTATTTTCAAATTGTGTAATGTGTAATTTTTTTACCATATAATATATCTTTATATATGTGATACATTTTTTTTGTATTTCATATTGTGTTATTATTTAAAAAAATTACTTATTCTAGTACGTGTATTACGCGAGTAACTAACCTAGTATATATATATATACACACATTTCTCATTGATGCTCATGTTGCCCATTTTATCAATTTCAGGCACAAATTATTAGAACTTAGATCATCACCAATAAAGGTGATTATTAGAATAAAAATGAATCTTAAGTGTCACTTATGGTCGGTTATAAATCATGTGTATATATGTGTTATTTAATATATTTAATTATTTATATATAACGAACACAATTAATTTAAGTTCTTTTATAATCGCAGGTGTTCGGAGCTTAAATGAGCTAATTCAGAGCCATCCAGATGAAGATTAAGCACGCCTCGAGAAAACGGAAGCATAGGGAAACATATATGGATGGTTAAGAAGGATTCAAGAATGGTTTGGATAAGAAACCCGAAGCCGAGGCAAAAACTGAACAAGACGAGTTACCGGGAAAGTGTCTTTTATTAAAACGGTCATATCTCAGCCTAGATTATGAGTTATGGGGCTCATAATATATGAATTTTGTGTTTTTCGACGAGACAAAACTGAATATGGGGCCAGTTTGCTTCACGCTACGCGAACTGATGGTCAAAACACGAGGCGACCTAAAATCAGGAAGAAAAACCTTAGTTGAGCTTATAATTGTTGTTCAGCCTCTATTCGAGATATCATTTATTCCAGCAGCTAGGGAGAATCCTTAGGACGATTTTGCACCATCTCAAAGCTTCCGGTTCATCAGATCATCAAATGCTTTCATCCTTTGATGATTTCATCATACAAGCAACTCTTTCGTGATGCTAATGTCATGCTAAATTCATTGTGTTCACTTTAGGCTAGAGTTTTGTTTAATTGGCTTTGAACAGTTTCTATTTGAGTTAATGATTATTAACTTGATTGAGTGTTTATTATTTGATCTTGTTTGAGTTATCAATGGGTTGTTTAAACAGTTTGTGTCGTTGATTATTGAATTTTACATCACTTATCTGGTTGGGTTCATCAACATTTAGGACTAGATTTTTGTGTCATTGAACTAACAATCGTTAGTCATTGTAACCTAATTGATTTTCATAATATAAACTAGTAACTGGGTAGATCGGGTTCAGTTGTGTCAACAATTCGGTTAGCGTATCATTTGTCATCACAACCAAACTATTAGGTCTAGTAATTATTGCGCAAACAATTTATCCGAATCTATGATTAGTTAGTCATCACATTACCTGAACCTGAACCTGGAGTGAATCACTTTTCTTATATTGTATACATTTAATTAAAAGTAATCATGTCTTTTTAAATTATCTTTTCTGAACCGTTTGACGTAATCTGTCAGTCTAGATTAATATTTAATAAGTTATGAATATTACTTGCATTTTCTATTGATTTCATGTGAAGACGACATTACTTACCCATACTAGTTGAAGAAACGTGGATCGACTCACTGGTAGACGATCTACTTTCCTCGGGTGTGATTATGCTATTCCACCGATGGTTTTCTTGGATCTGGGTTCTTTCACCTACAAAATGAACAGCACCGTCAACTTACCCCTCAGAAAGGGACAGAGGGGTCCTCTTTGGGGTAACCCTCCGGTGTGAGAATAAGTATTTGTATGAGAAGATAATAATATGAGAGTAAGGAAATCTGGAGAGTATTGCTTAATGTAGCTGAATACTGTGTGATTGAGTGTGTTACTGGATAACTGAGTGTGATTGTATGTTCTTGGATGTCTCTCCTTGTGGAGTTGATGCTGTATTTATAGTGCTAGGGTTTCCCATGATTGGGCTCAGACCCAATTAGGGCTTTGTTGGCCTCTTCCAGTTGCTTTGCGCCACGTGTCCTTTGGGACACCTGGTGCTTTTTCATTGGTTATAATCACGTGGTAGCACATGGGTTTTGCTGAGTTGTCCACCTTTCATTGGCAGCTGTCAACATCAGCATATTCTTATTCCTTAAAAAGATACCTTCTGGAAGGTTGTCTGACGTGCACAATCAAGGTTGCCCTAATCCTGATTTGGATAAGGACGAGGTTGATTATGTGCATGTGTGATACACGCCTATCCTGAGGTTGCGCGAGGTCTTCTCTTTATTCTCACGCGCAGATGTTTCATGCGCAGATGTGATATGTATGAGCATGTGATATGCGCCACGCGCGGATGCGCCACGCGCATATGTGATATGCGTGAGCATATGTGATGCCTGAGCATCTGTGGTGCCTGAGCATGTGTGATGCCTGAGCATCTGTGGTGCCTGAGCATGTGATGCCTGAGCATATGTGATATGCGCCATGCGCATATGTGATATGCGCCATGCGCATAGGTTTTAGCTTTGTGCCTTCATAATGTCTTGATTTCAAGACTCTTGTCTGTATCTTGTGGGTTGACCCGCCTCGCTCGGTGTTGAGGCGGGTACATACCTCTTCACTAGTTATAGTCATTTAAGTCTTATAAATACTTGTTTTTTTTATTAGATTACGGCATCTACTTCGGTCACTTGGTCCATTCTTTCTCTCTTACCCACTCACAATCCATAAAACACATTCTCCCTCACAAGAACTCAACCATGCCTTCCCTCACCTCGTCATCTCTCTCCTCCATCTTATATTCTCTCTCTCTTGTAAAAACCCCAAAAAAAAATTTTATTGCAGATGCTCTTGTAAAAAGAGTAATATAAATGTCATACTCAAAGTGTGTAAAATCATTCCATGCCTTATTTACGCATGATGAAAATGTGGCAAAATTTCCTTTTTCATTTATTACAATTATATCATAATGTTTTTGTTTTAAATGAGAGAGAAACTCATTTTAATGGAAAAAAAAAGAAGCTAAAATCTCTTGTATATTAATATATAAAAAAATCGTCGTTTTTGAAAAGAAAAAACAAAAAAGTCCTCTTATAGGCCATCCCATAATTTCTGTTTAATTTTATCTTTAAATCAGTTGATTTTTCATAAAATTCTCCTATACATCACCAAATATCTCTAAAGTGTCACATGGCATTTTCTATTTTTCTTCTTATTATTTTATATCAATTTCAAAATCTAAGTCACGGCGCCTTTCATGTTCAGAATTTTTATCATCAGCCAATTCACAAGTTACATTGAAATCCATCAGTAGTCAAGTAACTATCGAACCTTTATAATCAGATTCACATATTCAATCGTTTCACTTTCAAATATTTAATGGATTTCACAGGTTCAATCGGATTCACACCTTCAATTGGATTCAATCGATTCACATATTCAATTAGGTTCAATCGATCAATCTTTGTAATCCTATCAACATGTTCAATCGATCAATCTTCTTAATGCGATTCATGTAATCAGAAACATGTAGTCTGATTCACGTAGTTGATTTATATGTAATATGAGGTCTTTCAATTGAAACCCTAATTCTATAATCATTATATAACACGAACTTTTTACTTGCGGGTATATTATAAACATTGGTAAAATTATGAAAAAAATGTGGTTGAGCAAGTTCTGAAGTGATCAAAGAAAAAATGTTCTAATGTCTTTTCATACTTTCTGCTTTTTCTAATTCATTGTGTTTTTGATTTTGCATATTCAGTTGTAAATATCACTAAAAGGAGTAGGGCACCCACTTATCGACTCCTACAGATTTATACTCCACCACCCTACTATGGTGGTCAAGTTCAGGTTGAAACGGATTAGGAAGAGTCGGGTCAAGTTAATCATGAGTTTTAAACAATTATTATTATTATTATTACTAAACCTATTTGGAATGTTTATATATAAGATCAGAACAATCAAATGTGCAACCAAACTAATTAACAACATTCTGTTAATTAATAAAATTATCAAATTTTTATCATATGGATATGCATTCGGTAGTGAGCAAGATACAAATTTGAAATATTAGCATAAGGGTTAAACTGCAGGTTTCCAGTTTAGCAAAAGGGTAATTTTGGAGCATGCCTATTGCATACATTATTTTTCCATTTAGTGACTCATATTTCAAATTGACTTGGTTTTTTCATTTTACCAGAGTATTATGTCAGAACCATTTGAGTAATCACCTTTTATTCGTGCTGCTACTAAAAAAGTATGAAAATGACTATGATCTCATGCCCAACTGGTAGCAAAGATAACAAAATAGTGGTAACATTTTTTGCAGTTTTGGATATGTGGTCATGTTTGACTTTTTCTGGTCAAACATGACATATGAAAAGTTCAAAATGTTTGTATTATTCTTGACCATAGCTTGGTGGATCAATAAATGCTAAATATTACACAATGCGCATTGTTTATACGAGTAAGGTCAAAGATGTCCTTTGGAAAAATAATCAGAGTTATAGGAAATTAGGGAAGTCAACAATGAATTTGCAATATGAAGTGATCTGTCAACTGTTTACTGTTGATTATTCCTCGGACAATAGATGGTTTAGAGGGTATACAAATATTCAAAGGATTGAACATGCTTGGAGGAGTAATTTGAGAAATCTGGAAATTTTGATTATTGGGCTGGCTTAGTCATTTTGATGTTGATTTTAAAGACTTGCTAACTTTTTGAAAGTCATATTTGAAGAATTTTGTATACACACATTTTTAATGTCATTCAATTAAAATAGTGAAGAAACACTAACCAGACCCCAGACAGATTACTGGTAACCTGGGGGTTGGAGAGATGTTTCCCACGAGGGGTTAGACCCTTGGAAGATGGTTCTTCTGATAACCTGCAAAACAGACACCGTGAGCTCGTCACTGAGAAGGGGGGGGGGGTTCCTCCTTGTGACCACCCTCCGGCGTGAGAATCAGACTAGATTGCTCTTTAAATATAAAAGTATATTAAGAGATTGCTAGAGCAGATATCAGGTATAATATGATGATAATGTAGTAAGATATGATCATACCATTTGTGGTATTTATAGCCGAAGGTAGGTTTCCAAGGGGTTTAGCCGGCCCAACACGCTACCAACTGTAACCTATGCACGTGCCCTGCCTGTGATTGGTGGATAGGTAGCGGCTGACACAGAGCAGGCGTGTCGTGCACTCTTCCTCTTCTGCCAACTACAGGCTAGGCACGTGGTATGGCAGGAGTTGGTGGGTAGGCGGCGGCTATTGGTCACAGTGCTGTGGCGTGCTGTCTGCCATGCTGCTGTCAGTGAGCTGTCGCATTCTTGGTCAGATCTTTTGTCTGTACCTCGTCAGGTATCACACAAAAGATCCTCCATCATACGGACTGGCTCATTTAGGCGGGAGTTTTCCCCCTCCCGCCTTTGCTCATTCCTTCAGGTGACACTGGGGAGAGTTAAGTGCCTAGTGCGTGTAGCCATGCTGCGCGGGTGGCCTTCCCTCATGGCTTGTATCCGAGGCTGCGGGAACAGGCGGAGTCCTTCACCATGGGAGGCATTTCCTGCGGGACCAGCTTGCATACTGCGCGTAAGGACGTCACTTCTCTGAGCATGGTTGGTCCTGCGGATCCAGTTGGTCTCTGCGCAGACGTCCCTGTTTAAGGTGAGTCTTGCGGGTCCAACTGGGCTCTGCTGGGACCTACCTCTTCAAGTCCCCCCAGTCCAATGTTCTTCTCATGCGTGTTTAATAAAGTGAGGTGAACTTTTGGACTTAAAAGGGTTTTGAAAAGGGTTTTGTAAGGTTTTCCATGGGAAGTCCTTGTCACTTGCAGAAATGCCCGAGTTTCCTGCTTGGTCTTTGGGTATGATGCGGGTAGGTCTGTAACCTCCTCGCAGGTCAGGAGCATTGAGTCCCAGTTGTGTGGATTCTCCATGAGGTTTTGGTAGTTTTGAACATAGTGATCAATTATGTTAAAACCACCAATTCCATCCTGGAGCTTCAAACAACGTAGTTCTCGACGTTCCCGCTATGCGGGGATGTTATTTCCTTTTCCGCAAGCATTGCCCAGAAGATCCTTCTTGGTTTCAATTCCCAGCGGAGCGCTAGGTATGTGAAGGCTTTTGCCTTAACACTGTACCTGCGCTCGTCTTACGGTTACTTTACTTCCAAGGTATTCCTGGCGTCAATTCCCTGCGGGTGCTAGGTATGTGAAGGGTTTTGCCTTTACACTGTACCCGCACCTGTCTTATAGTTACTTGGTTGCCGAGGTACTTGGCTTCAATTCCCTGCGGGTGCTAGGTATGTGAAGGGTTTTGCCTTAACACTGTACCCGCATCCGTCTTATGGTTACTTGTTCGCCAAGGTTTTCTTGGCTTCAATTCCCTGCGGGTGCTAGGTATGTGAAGGGTTTTGCCTTAACACTGTACCCGCATCCGTCTTATGGTTACTTGTTCGCCAAGGTTTTCTTGGCTTCAATTCCCTGCGGGTGCTAGGTATGTGAAGGGTTTTGCCTTAACACTGTACCCGCATCCGTCTTATGGTTACTTGTTCGCCAAGGAAAGGGGGTATTTTCCCGCTTCTTTTTTTTTTTAAATTTTGAATTTTGAAATTTGAAAGGTTGGTGGAAAGATAGGAACAGTCCAAACCTCTGAAACGTCGCGCGACGGTTTCTTCTGACTGTGTCAGGACGTGCAGGAAGTTATGGTGACGTGACATTATATGGTCATTCCAGACGCTTTTTCAGGCGCGTGGGCGCGATTTTTCGGGCGCGTGGCCGCGAAATTACTGGCACACGTCCTGTCAACAGCTGTTGCCAGTCTGCTTTTTGCCACGTGTCATAGTTTCATTGCACATTTGATTTCTCTCTCCTCCGCATTAAATTCACCGCATTAATTGCGATTACTATATAAAGGGGGGGAGGGTTATTTGCAATCCACACTTTCCACTTTCATCTCTTCTTCTCAAGTAATTTCCGGCGAATTTTTCTGTTCAGTAAAGCATTACCCTGAAATCTCTTTTTCGTCTTTCTTCCACCATGTCTTCTCATGATGCTGATGACCAGAGGACTGCTGGCGAATGCCAGTGCTCTCTTCCTGTCGATCTGTACCAGTATATCGTCAGGAAGTTCATGCTCGAGTCTCTCGAGCCTGAGTTTCCTGAACCCCACCATACTGTGTACGATGCCCCTAGTGGCAAGATCGGGGTTTATGCTGCATTCTTTGTCTACGGAAACCTTAGGTTTCCGTTGACAAAGTTTGTGTACCGTGTACTAGAGAGGCACGGTGTGCACCTGACAGAGGTGCACCCCATGGCCATTGCCAAGGTCCGGCACTTTGAGTGGGTGTGCCGGATACTGGGCCTTGAGCCCCTCGTTGACCGCCTGATGACCTTCTATACATGGAGGTGCATCCAAGGGTGGTACACTCTTACAACCCGTATCAAGGGTTTAAAGATTTGTACCACCGAGCGGAGTCTTCGCTCATGGAGAAGAGAGTTCTTCTTCATATCCGCTCGCGCCATCCCCATCGCCATGAAGTTCAAGAATGGCCAGGCGCTTCCGAACCTTCCCGCCCTCAACTACGAGGAGGCGGAATGGTTCTCGAAGATTTCCCGGGTCCAGTCCCCGGTTTTCCGTTTTCCGGAGTCGGCGATGGTGATGTTGGGGATGAGCCGGGTGTGGAAGGCAGCGAATGCGGATAAGGTTCCGATCGTCCTTGAATATGGTTCGAACTCTGTCCCTTATGGTACGTCTTGTTTCATTTTGCTGACTTCGATTTTTACTAACTTTCTTGTTGATTTCAGAGGGGAACGATCTTCAGTCGCTCCTGAACCCGCGGGAGGAAGATGGTCCCGCGCGGATGGGTACTCGTGCTCTGGACGAGAACGAGTTGCCCATCTTAGAGCAGACCGCGGGTCGGTTCGTGGAGGTTTACCCGCCAGGCCAAGAGATCCTGAGCCACCGACGGCCAGGTAAGCCTATCTTCTACCCTGAACCTCTCAATGCTGTGCCTGCTGCTGGAGTTGACATTTCTTCTTCTGAGGAATCCGCAGAAGGTCCTCCACTGGTGCGGAAGAAAAAGGCTGCCGTCGGGAAAGGCAAGGAGAGGGTGGCCTCTACGGCCGACCCGGTAGTCCTATCTGACTCGGAGTCAGATAATGCAGAGGTGGCGGGGAAGCCCGGTGGTGAGGAGACCACCGTTCCGGAGGCTGTAGCTGTTACCTCCGGGGAGGCAGTGACGACGACGGTTGCCGGTGTCAAGAGGCCGGCACCATCGGGTTCGCCCCCGCTCGTCCGTGCGTTCAAGCTCAAGAAACCCCGTGAGTACCCCCATAATTCTTGTCTAGATTTGTTGTTTCAAATAAATTTTTCTAACACTTTTGCTTGTGCAGGTGTGGATGTTGACGCATTCCAGGGTGGAGTTGGAGCAAGTATTCCCCCGCCAATGACGGTAGGCTCGGTCAGCCTTCCCGAGGCGTCGACCCAGGCGTCTACGCCTGCTTCCGCTGGTTCCAGCCTTCCTGAGGCTGTTCCAGCTGAGAAGGTGTCTCCGCCGGCCGTGAGTGCAATTTTTACAGCATCTTTCACGGAGCCGGCGGTTACTGTTGCTGAGGAGGTGGCGCCAACCATTGCTGCCACAGCGGCTGCCACTATACCTGCGCCACCGGCACCGACGGCCGGACCATCAGGTATGCGCCAGGCTTCCCGCCGATCTATGCCACCTTCCCGTCTGCCTGACCTGTTGGATGGATTTCCTTTAGGTTCAGGTGATGGGTTTGGCGGCTATCGGCCTGTTATTGACCCTACAGGTACGTAGGGTTCTTTTTCCCTTACATATTTTTATCATCTTTTCCTAACTGCTTTTGTTTCTTTTGCAGTGTCGGATTCCAATGAAGTGTATGTTCCAAGATGGAACATACGCCGAGGAACAACCCTTCGCACCCCTGTGGAGTGCGTGGACTGGGCTCGCCACGCTGCTCCTCATGGTGCGTTGGGGGAAGCCATGGCTAGCTACCAAGAGGGTAGGCTAACCAATGAGCTTCGGGTTCTCCAGGCCCGAACGCAGCCCCGCGTCGAGCTGCTTTGTCGTGAAAACGACAAGTTAAAAGCAGCTCGCGCCAAAGATATATCTGAAGCGCGGGCTCTTCGGGAGGAGAACCGGCAGTTGGCCGCTGCCGCAGCCGAGAAGGAGAAGGCATTCAAGGCCCTCGAGGTTGAAGTCCAGGCGCGACTCGAGGCCCGCTCCAAGGCTGCCCAAGCTGTGAATGAACAGCTTCGGCTGGCCAAGGAGACTGCGCGAAACTCAACTGAGAGGGCTGCCAAGGCTGAAGCTGTTGCTGAGCCACTTCGCGAAGAGAATGAGCAGCTTAAATGCAAATTAAAGGCTCTTCAGCATGCTCATGACGCCTTGGCAATGGAAGATGCCAAGAAGCTGCAGGAGATCCTTGACCAGAGGGGGGTGCTTGACCGTACTGAAAGGAAACTCAAAAGCGTCGAAGAAGCTGCCGCCAAGGAAGTTCAACTTGCCAACCTTGATAAAAGCGGAGCCGAACGTGCTTACAAAGAAAGTCAAGCTACCCTCCAATGGCTGCTTCGAGAAGCGTTGCCTCAGGTATCCCCTTTTTTTTTTTTTACTCTTTCTGCTTGTTAATTAGAAAATGTTCTAACTTGTAATTTTCTTTTGTAGGTTGTGCGTCGGGTCCTTTCAGAGACCTCTTATGACGATGCGATGAGCGCAGCCCTCAACGCTTCTCATGAGGATGGGGAGAAGACTGGCTTCCTGCTTGGTCTAGGGTTTGCTGAGAGAGGCTTTCCGCCCTCCAACTTCCCTTTATTCAATGTTAATACTGAAGCTGCTTATGACCAAGCTGTGAACCAGTATGCTGCCTTCCCGCATCCAGTGGTGGAGAAGGTGAATGAAGCTGCTGCTGCTGATGATGGGCTCAACATCCTTAAGGCTTTCCTTGGGCAGCCGCACTCTGACGGTGCTGGTCCAAGCGGAGGTGGCCCTGAAGCCTGATCCTGAAGATCTCTTCCCACCGCTAGGATAGACTTAGCTTTGTATAGATTTCTTTTAGGCGGGTAGTTACCCGGCCACTGTTGTAATATATCATTGAAATATTAATCTTTTTGCGTATAAGATTGTTATTTCCTTATTTGGGTTCCTTGCTTTATAAACTTATGACTTGCATACTTAGTTTAAATTAGCAATTTTCCAAGTGTTCAGAATAATAACCTTTGAACGTGGTTGATAATAGGTGTGAAGTTTTGCTTCCTCTTTCGTGATTGTGCGGGTAGAACCGTCACTTGTACTTAGTAGGATGACAAGACTTTACCCTTATCTGACCTGCGTGTAGGTTTCTCTTACCTTTTGAGGATAAGTTAACCTTTGAACGTGGTTGATAATAGGTGTGAAGTTTTGCTTCCCCTTTCGTGATTGTGCGGGTAGAACCGTCACTTGCACTTAGTAGGATGGCAAGACTTTACCCTTATCTGACCTGCGTGTAGGTTTTTCTCATCTTTTTAAGAATTTTGTTTTGAACCGTTCGACGCGCGGTTGTTGGTGCAGTTCCCTCGAATGATTCATGCGGGATAGACCGGCACTTTCATTTAATGGGATGAACTCCTTCAACTGACCTGCGTGAAGGTTTGCCACGTTATTGGGTTCGTGCGGGTAAGACCGCCTTCCCACGCAACGACTTCACGTAATGTGAATGTCGTCCAGTGTTGGATAGTTTTAACCGTTCGACGCGCGGTTGTTGACAGGTTATTATTCAGTTTCCTTAATGATTCATGCGGATAGACCGGCACTTTCATTTTTGGGTGCTGAACTTTTTCCCCTTCAACTGACCTGCGTGAAGGTTTGTCACGTTATTGGGTTCGTGCGGGTAGGACCGCCTTCCCATGCAATGACTTCACGTAATTATGCGGTGAAAACCGGCATATTAGTGTCCAGAAAAGTATAAATGTAAAATCATCAGCTTCGATGTTCTAGAGAGAATCATTTCCATTAGAAGTGGCTCTTGGCCTTTTCTTTACAAATTGGAATTGATTTACATGCAAACTGTGTAAATGGGCTCCCTTCCATGTTGTTGGGATGGGAGCGCCATCGAGCCGACACGCACCTGTTTCGGGATCTCGTTCTTTACGCAGCATGTAGTCTCTATTGAAGCTGATTTTTTATTCGTGTTTACCCCAGCCGTGGTTCCACACGCACCTGCCTGCCTGCTTAGCTTTTATTTCGCCACGAGGTGCGCGAGCGTCCCATCTCTGACGAACGTTTCGACCATGTCTTTTACGTCTATGCATTCTTCAGTGTTGTGGCCTTTTGTTCTGTGATAGTCACAGTACTTGCTCCGATCAGCATCGTGACGATGTCGGATTTCTGGAGGCTTTGGCCATGGGAGCTCTTCAGTAGCAAATATGTCAGTGACGCTTTTGGTAAGTGGCGTCCATCTGGGGTTCCGGTGCGGCTTTACATTATCCCTTTCACCCAATCGGTGCTGTAAGCCGGATGAGGTGTCAAAGTTTACCCTTGACTGCCAAATGCCTTGCTTCCGTTTTTTGTTCAATCGGGCGGTGAGGACGTTGTCCTCTCTCGTCCTCTGGGTGTAAAGGTTTGTGCTCTGCGGAAGGTCTCTACCCAGTTGCTTCTCCGTTTCCGCATAGCGTTTGGCTGCTGTCATGATGCCATCCCATGTGGATGGCATTCCATCTTTACCCGTTAGGGTCCGGATAAGCTCTGGGTCCTGCGCGCCCTGGATGAAGGCTGCTGCGAACAAGATCCTCGCTGATATTGCCCAAACTTAACTTCTTTGAGTTGAAGCGAGTGATGAAGTTTGGCAGAGATTCATCTTCTTCCCGTGTGCATTTGAGGATTGTCCATTGCTCCTCGGTATACTTTCGCTGCTGGCTGAAGTGTTGGCTAAACTTCTGCTGGAAGTCTGCCCAGTCGTAAATGTGGTTAACCGGTAAACGATCAAACCAAGCCCTAGCAGCCCCCACCAGCGTCATTTGGAACATGTAACACCACGTGGGTTCCGTCCAATTGCTAACGGTTGCCCCCGCTATGAACCTGTTCAAATGGTCGTCTGGATCAGATAGGCCGTCATATGTGCCTATGTTAGGCATTTGTTTAGCACTCTTCGGGGCAATTGCTTCAGCAATGTCCCGTGCAAATTTGGACGTTCCTGCATTTGTAACGTTTGGTCTGAACGTTTTAGAGAAGTCTCGTGGACTTCCATCTATGCTTTTTGGTTTGAAGGCTTGTCCAAAATGCCTTTTCGGTTGGGTTTCCGTTTCTTTACGCTTCCCTTTTGCCTTATGACGAGGGTTCGCGTCGGAGTCGGATTCCTCCGAGTCATCCTCCCAGTATTCGAATTCGTCGGCCTGTTGCACGGAACGCAAGCGTTCGTTCAACTCAGCCTGGAATTCCTTTTGTCGTGCCTCCGCCCATGCCTTGACTTCGTCGAGAGTCTGGCGGGGGAGTCTTCGTTTTTCAAACTGGGTATCGGTGGATCCCAGTAGGCGGTCATTTACTGCACTTGCCCCTGCTTTAGTAAGTGGGGTAGTGTTCGTAAAATTTACTTCACTTGCTCCGGCTTCGGTAGCCGGAGTAGTGTTTGTAAAAACTGTGTTGCCGGTATTCCCCCCAATAGCTGGGGTTGTGGTTACCGGAATTTCTCTAACCATCTTTTGTATAAAGTTTTGAAAAAACTGGAGAAAATTGTAGTTCTAGCTTTATGCACGGATGGCGCCAATGAAGAAACACTAACCAGACCCCAGACAGATTACTGGTAACCTGGGGGTTGGAGAGATGTTTCCCACGAGGGGTTAGACCCTTGGAAGATGGTTCTTCTGATAACCTGCAAAACAGACACCGTGAGCTCGTCACTGAGAAGGGGGGGGGGTTCCTCCTTGTGACCACCCTCCGGCGTGAGAATCAGACTAGATTGCTCTTTAAATATAAAAGTATATTAAGAGATTGCTAGAGCAGATATCAGGTATAATATGATGATAATGTAGTAAGATATGATCATACCATTTGTGGTATTTATAGCCGAAGGTAGGTTTCCAAGGGGTTTAGCCGGCCCAACACGCTACCAACTGTAACCTATGCACGTGCCCTGCCTGTGATTGGTGGATAGGTAGCGGCTGACACAGAGCAGGCGTGTCGTGCACTCTTCCTCTTCTGCCAACTACAGGCTAGGCACGTGGTATGGCAGGAGTTGGTGGGTAGGCGGCGGCTATTGGTCACAGTGCTGTGGCGTGCTGTCTGCCATGCTGCTGTCAGTGAGCTGTCGCATTCTTGGTCAGATCTTTTGTCTGTACCTCGTCAGGTATCACACAAAAGATCCTCCATCATACGGACTGGCTCATTTAGGCGGGAGTTTTCCCCTCCCGCCTTTGCTCATTCCTTCAGGTGACACTGGGGAGAGTTAAGTGCCTAGTGCGTGTAGCCATGCTGCGCGGGTGGCCTTCCCTCATGGCTTGTATCCGAGGCTGCGGGAACAGGCGGAGTCCTTCACCATGGGAGGCATTTCCTGCGGGACCAGCTTGCATACTGCGCGTAAGGACGTCACTTCTCTGAGCATGGTTGGTCCTGCGGATCCAGTTGGTCTCTGCGCAGACGTCCCTGTTTAAGGTGAGTCTTGCGGGTCCAACTGGGCTCTGCTGGGACCTACCTCTTCAAATAGTAAGTAACAACTTTTAATGTCATTCAATAAGAATTTGTATGATTGCAATAATTTGATTGGTTTGGTTGTTTATCCAAATTGCTATATTATTTTTATTTTAGCAGCCCGTGTATCACACGGGATTTAACCTAGTTATATATTATTAAGTGAGAATTGAAGAGCAAATGTATTTGTTTTATTTTTTCAAATAATTTCCCTTTTTTACACGGATGGTCCATATATTATCTCTCTTTATCCAACGACTTTGTTCTATTTTATGAACAAACTAAACGAACTTATTAATTTTTAGCAAAATAACCAAATTACCGTTATTAAACACATATCCGCACATAGCAAAATACTTATTATAAAATATCATAACTAAAATACCCTTACAAACAAAATTAATTAATAAGATTGAAAAAACTCTAACCCATTGTCTTCTTCATATATATCCCACCTTCACTTGTCATCATCTTCAATTCTTCATTCACCATTTTCCATGGGTGGCTTATAGTGAATTTCAAAAGTTCAAATTCTGGTCACGAAATCACCTTAATTAAAGGACAAAGAAGAAACATATGGTATATATGTTAGGACTTTATTAATTCCTTATGTTGTTTTTTTTTAAGTTGAAGAGATTGTTTAATTTATTTTTTTATTTTTTTGTAGTAAGGGCATTAGTAATCCTTTTATAAAATTACAAGACTAGAAGTTCTTGGCTTACACTATGGGATCAAGCATACAGTAGCAACATTATGATAACAAAATGGCAGAAACTTTTTTTTTGAATGGAGAGATTTATAAAACTAACGGAGCTTGTTGGAAAAAGCTAACCAAGCAAACAAAAAAACAAAATTACATAAAAATAGTCATTCTCTCTTTGTTACTAGTGACTATCCAAAAAAACAAGAAATGTAATGTAAAATAGATTTGAAAATAAGCCACGTCTCCAAGTCGTCCGCTTTAATTATTTCAAATCTTCCAAGAAAATAATTCCTTCCACCAACAATTTCTCGATCTTATTTGATAAATGAATTTGCTCAAGCCAAAAACAAACATCCTTAACAAAATGTCAAACTATCATTATACAAGGTATAGACAACTCGATTGGATAACTTATTTAATTAACTAGCAACTTTTTCAATTTTGTAATATTATTCAAACCAGCAAGGTACCTTTAATTCGTACTCATCATTTCTGGGTCGAATCTATGAGTTTTTAATGAACAAACTACAACTTATTTATCTAACATGTTCATAAACAAATAATCCGAATCTTAAATTATTTTCAAAACTAAACCCTTGCTCTTTGAAAAACCAGCAGCAGCCCCCCTACAATAAACTATAAGTAAACCCACACGTGTTAACGATTCCAAAAGTGGAGTTATTATTTGTCTTCATTAAACGTGCATGATTCTTTTGACCACTTATGGAATCCACCCTTTAAACATCTTTGGAACCTTTTAATAAGAACAAAATATTTTAAAAAATGTATCAACTTTGGGCAACATCATGGCGGCTGTGTAACTCACTAGGCCTCTAGATTAAGGATTTTATGCCTCCATTTTGATTCCTTTGCATATATTTTCACCTGACATGAAAAATCTTTTTCTTTGTTGTTTATATGTTTTTCTTGTTGGGTGCCAATTTAAGAATGTATTGATAAAATGGTAAAAAAAAATGATGAAAAGGCAGGAAAAAGTTTTTACTTGAGGTCTTGAAATGGACTGAGGCACATTTGAGCAAGATTATTCGTCAGAGCAGCGCATTGGTAAGCATTTGAGTTGATAATACACAACGTTCAAGTTTTTCAAAAGCCAAGAAAAAGTGGACCAGACGTTCTTTCGGCCGCTGGAACGACCGCCGAAGCGACTATGGATGGTCTAGTGGGTTGTTTATTCATTTTGCAACTTGGGTCTATCCACCCATTGTGCTCTAACAATTCAATATATATTAATTAGATAATTCTTTCTAGTTTCCTTCACATACAGTCATCAAATTGATGAAGAAAGATCAAGATCAAGAAGAATAGCAAAAAAATAGAAGTGTAGTTCTACAACTACCGCTTTATTCATTCGTATGTTGTTATAGTTTGGTGATCACCACGTACCATTACTTTAGTGAGAAGTTTGTGAGGGGTTCACCATTACTTGTTTGGTGAATTGTGTGAGATGTGATCACTACCTCTTGACGTTTATGAAACATAGACAATGATTACTTCTTGAACTAGTGAAGGGTTTATAAAGCTGATCACTTCCTTTATACTAGTGAAACGTTTGGGAGACTTGTGATCTGTACCTTTAAGGTGAAACAACAAAGAAGCAACTCTCGATTGGAGAATAGGAGAGATGACGTAGAGTAGTGGGTTTGTTAACATCCACCAACCTTCATAACGGGTTAGTTTGGTGAGTGGGATTACAACCCAAGAAAGATGAAATAACGTAGTTGACATGAGATCCCAAGATTCAGGTTAGCTTGGATAAACAACTAATCTAATATAGGGGAAAAGTGTGTGTGTGTGTGTGTATTTTTTTTTGTTGGGGGGGGGGGGGTGGGGGTCACTACGAGGGAGTACCCAAAAAGTGACACTGATGTGCGGATAGACATAATGAGGTTAGTTGCAGGTGTAAATCAGGCTAGCCATGGTGCTTTTAATAATTCATGGAATCACCTAGTAAGAGGAAATATGGTCGCTTTGATTGGAACTACGGTGGTGTAATTCCTAGAGTTCTTGTGGAACTGGGCAGGTGTATCATGACCATAATGGACATGAAAAGAGGAGTTGACCAAGTTTAAGTAAATTTTGTGTGAATGTGTATTTTTGTAATTTATACGAACTACTTTTAGTTCAAAAATCAAGTTCTATTGGCAATTAGTAAACTTAAAAGGGAATGTTTAAAGGATAACACTTTCTATCATATGGTAGACAAAATTATTCAAATTAATTCATGACACTGATGTCT